>NC_064271.1:14297500-14600892 GCF_003254725.2 Canis lupus dingo
CTTTTTTAGAGAAGGAAATAAGGCAGATCCTAAATGGTAGGTGGAAAACATGATATTATTTGCCCCAAGTTCTGGAAACATTTAGAATTATATATAAGATAGGAAAACAAATATGAAAAACAGTAAATGTAACACAGGGGAAGATAGAAGCTTTATCAGAATAGCCTGTGGAAGTGAAGGAAGCAAATTGACAGTTATTTGTTTGCTTGTTTGATTGGTCTGTTTTTCTCACTAGACTGGCCTTTAAAGTTAATGAACATGTAAGAAGAATTGTATCTATTTTGCTTAAGAAGCATTGTACCCCTAGTGCTTGAAACATAGTAAAAGCTCAATAAAATTTTTTATCCTCTCAGCTTTTAGCCAGTAAATACACACACACACATACTACACACACACACATACACACATACCACATTTTGAAGAATTTCAATTTCTGGCAGTATGACAATTTAAATAATTTGTTTAACCCTTATCCTGGAAAAAATAATAATAAATTCTGAATAAAACATAGTTTCAACATTTGTTGAATGCATTGATGAGTTAGTGAGAAAATAAGGCATAATCAGATGTAAAAATTAAGTGAAAGCAGGGAGCCTACAGAATGAAGACCATACCCACAAATAACTAGTAAAAGAAAAAGTAAATTTTCTCTGAATAAATTAACCTTCAATGCAGGTTTCAAAGAATGCTCATCACATCAAGGAATATGAGTATTTGAGTTAAAAAAATCATAATAATTACAAATACACAAGGAAACAAAGCATCAAAAGAGAAAGCCAGCAGGAAGAAGAGAAACAATTATAAATATAAATACCTTAAAATTTGGAGTTGTTAGACAAAAAAATAAACATAAAAACAAAAGTCAAGTCCTAGAAATAAAAGTTTATCAATTAAAATTAGAAACTCAGTGGAAAGTTATAATAACAAATTAGACATAGGCAGAGAGGGGAATATTTCTTGGAATATGGAGCTGAAAATACTAGAATGTACCACAGAGAAATTTTGAGATAAAGACTATAAAATAAAAGAGTCAGGGAGGATAAATAGACAGGTCTTAAATACTTCATGCACTTAAGGAGATAAGAAAGGGGATGCGGGAAAAGTAATATTTGAACAGATAATGGCAGAACATTTTCCAAAGCTGGAAAGACACCAGATTACAGACACAGGAAATCTAACAAATTCCAAACAGTTCATTTGATAAGAAACTCAGTTCTAGACAAGGAAAATGCTAAAGCAAAAATAAGATTTAACAATAGTCAGAGAATGATAATAGATCACCTTCAAAGGAATAAGAATTGAACTGAAAATTGGTAGACAGAAGTCAGTATAACAATATGGTAGCCAGAATTCTAATATTCTTTGTCCAAGGTAGACACATATCTTCTCCCAACTAATCAAACATTGAGGTGAAATGTAACTTACATTTTGCAAATGTGACTCAGATCATAAATTAGTTGACCTTAAGATAGGGAAATTATCTAAGATCTGCCTCACCTAGTAATATGAACATTCTAAATCTGGTATAGAGATCAGAGAGAGGAGAATTTAAAGATTTGAAGCAAGGGACAACATATAGCTGGTTATAGGTAGAGGTAGCCACTTGGACTGGGGGCAGCCTCTAATCAGTGAGAGCAGCCCCCAGCAGCTTACAAAGAATCAGAAAGAACCTCAGTTCTACAACCACAAGCAACTGAATTATGCCAATAACAAAAAGAAGCTTGGAAGCAGAATTTTCCCCAGTGTCCAAAAGAAGTCAGACTAGTCTGTACATTGATTTCAGTTTTTACACATCTGACTGACCATGCCAGACTTTTGACCTAAAGAATGGGACTTAACGAATGATTATTGTCTAAGCTGCTATGTTTATGGTAATTTGTTACACAGCAATAGAAAACTAATACAGATGATACTTAAATGTACTGCAGCAAAATTACTGTAAACCTAAAATTCTGAATCCAGCAAAAATATATTTCCAAAATTAGGGCCAAAGAGTCACTTTTAAACAGAAAATGATATCCCTGAAAGAGTTTTTAATGAACACACTCTTGCTAATAAAAATTATAAAAGATATACTTTTCAGGGATCCCTGGGTGGCGCAGCGGTTTGGCGCCTGCCTTTGGCCCAGGGCGCGATCCTGGAGACCCGGGATCGAATCCCACGTCAGGCTCCCGGTGCGTGGAGCCTGCTTCTCCCTCTGCCTGTGTCTCTGCCTCTCTCCTCTCTCTCTCTGTGTGCCTATCATAAATAAAAAAAAAAAAAAAAAAAAAAAAAAAGATATACTTTTCATATATTGATAGAAAAGGACACAAACACTGATACGTGATATAAGATAATATAATATATATAACAAAGTAATAAATTTGCAAATATATTTAACCTGATATTGACTGTAGAAAATAAAACAAAATTAAAAATTATAGAATTAAAATATATAACATTAATATATAATTCAGAAAAATGATAATAACAGTTAAGCCAGTATTTTTATAATTTGATTTAAAAAGAAATCAAGGAAGACGACAAACCATGATAAACTCTTAATGACAGAGAACAAACTGAGGGTTGAGGAGGGGAGGTGGGTGGGTGGGTAGAGTAAATGGGTGATGGGCATTAAGGAGGGCACATTATGTGATATGCACTGTGTTACATGCAACTGATGAATTATTAAATTATACATCTGAAACTAATGATGTACTATATGTTGGCCAATTGAATTTAAATTTTAAAAAATGTAAAAATATAAATTAAAAAAATAATAAATGTAAAGTTTCTAGGAGAATACCTAAAAAAATAAAAACAATGTATAAATTAGAACTAATATTAGAGAAGAAATTTTAGATGAGAAAACTATATAATAAACTTAAAAGGAGGCAAAATAAGAGGGAAACATATAGGAAGATCAAATTGAAAGCAAAAAATGATAGAAATAAAACCAAATAAATTAAACCAAAAAAAAACAAACTAAATATCTTGGTTAAAGGCTGAAGATGGGGCTCAATTGCTGAACCCTGAGATCATGACCTGAGGTGAAATGAAGAGTCAGACACTTAACCAACCAAGCCCCCCAGGTGCCCCGAGAAACACACTTCTAATTAATGAATGGATCAAATAAACAAATGAAAATTTAGAAGTTATTTGATAATGAAAATCTGTGGGATACTACTAAAATGGTACCTCAGGGCACAGCTATACTTTCAAATATTTATAGAGAAAACTGAAAGTAAATGAGCTAAGAATCTCTGTGTTATAGAAAGAAAAAACAAATAAAACCAAAAAATAAAGAAGGAAGAAAATAATGAAGATAAATGCAAAAATAATAAAATGGAAAGCAAGTATACAACAGATTTTTTTAAAAAGGGAAAGCATCATTATTATGCTAGGTTTATCCCAGCAATGCAAAGTTATTTAATATTAGATGTCAATTGATTTAGTTCATCATATTAATCAATTAATGGAAATAACATATTAATCTTAATAGTTACAGAAAAAGCATTTGATAAAATTTAACATTCATTTCATGACAAAAACACTTACAAAAAAATACTTGAGAATAGAAGAAAATTTCATTAGTTTGATAAGTATTATCTACCCAAAACTTGCATCAAATATCATACTTACTAGTAAAACTTGAGTGGTAAAGATCAAGAACACATAATGCCTAATCCTTTGCCACTTCTATCCAACAACATACAGTGCAGTAGGACAAGAAAAGAAATATATAAGAATTAAAAAGGAAGAATCAAGACTGTCTTTTCTTTAACATACAGATGATACACTTCTTAAGATAAATAGAATCAACGGGAAGAATTATCAGCCTCTCTAGATTAATAAAAGAAATCTAAAATACAAAAATCAATTGTGGGACACCTGAATGACTAAGTCAGTTGAGTATCTGACTCTTGCTTTGGCTCAGGTCATGACCTCAGAGCCATGGGATTGAGCCCCATTCAGGGGCTCCACCTTCAGCAGAGAGTCTGCTAGAGATTCCCTCTGACTCCTCCCTCTGCCCTTCCCCCACACTCTCTTTCTCAAGTAAAATTTTTAAAAAGTCAATTGCATTTCTGTATGTCAGAATCATACAGTTAGAAAATGTAATCTTAAAAATGCAACAGTTATAATACTATCAAAACTATGAAGTATCAAGAAATACATTTAACAAAATTTATGCAATAAATTCTTGGAGAATTTTAAAAAATATTTTTATATTTTATAAGCATTAAAGAAGACTTAAATAATTAGAAAGATATACATCATGCTCATTTATTGGAAGACTGTAATCTAAGGATCTCTTTAAATTGGTTTATAAATTTAATGGTACTTTCAATATTTTTGTTTATTTTTTTTATTAAAATAGACCTTTAACTCATATCTCACACAAAAATCAATTCCAGACACATTAAAGACTTAAATGTAATAAACAAGGTAATAAAACTTATAGAAAATAATATAAAAAATAACTATGATCTCACAGTGAAGAAGAGTTTCTTAAATAAGGGGAAAAACCTCAAGCCATAAATGGAATGATCAATCAATTTGACTACATTAAAATTGAGAACTTCTGTCCTCACAACAAGATAAAAGTCAACATATAAGCCACAATGTGAGATAAGACTACATAAACAATCCTGGTCAGTCACTAGCAATTCATATGGCACCTTTGGACAAATTTGTAAAGACATTACTTCAATTTTTGGGGAGTATAGTTTCATATACCCTGAGAAACCTTGTAAGGTTATGTCACAATTAGAGCACCACTGTAAAAGTGTAAATTGGTACATCACCCTGGAAAACAATTTTGCACTATTTGGTAAAGTCAAAGATATTCATACCTTTAGATTCAGCAATTCTGTTCTTAGGTATAAATCCTTGCACGTGAGCATCAAGACACATGTTCCAGAATGTTCATTGCAACACAAATTATAATACAAATAACTAAAAATTGAAAAATGATGTCATTTGGCAGTCTGCAAATTAGATGCTGCAAAGTAACATGCTTCTATGTGGGCAAGGTTTTAGAAGACCCACTCTAGCCCTCCTAACAGGGTGACAGGTCCATGGGACCAAAGGAATACATCAAGCTAGAGAATTTACTCCACCTCTGTATCATGTTCAAGGGAATTGGCACTCCACAATATCCCCATGTCTGCTTGCATGGTCTGTACTACTATTGGTCTGAATTAAGGCAAACCACACTACTGATAAGCCTGAGGAATGGTCAAAGAGTGGCTGTAGCTGAAGGCCTGGATAATGGGCATGAATAGAGCTTGGAAGTTCAGACTGGTGTGTACACATTCCTGTAGTTGGGACACAGTGAGAGTAATAAGGGGTCAGGCTGTGGGGGACCAAGGGCCAGTCTCTCCATGTCTTGGTGTTCAGAGTAAAGGAGTCTGAAAATTCTAAATTTAAACCTAACCTTCTAGGTTCCTATGAAGGTGTATTTGCCCAGAAAGTAGAATAAAAAGTTTTAAAGAAGAGTTTATTAGGGGATCCCTGGGTGGCTCAGTGGTTTAGCGCCTGTCTTTGGCCCAGGGTGTGATCCTGGATCCCCGGGATTGAGTCCCACATTGGGCTCCTGGCATGGAGCCTGCCTCTCCCTCTGTCTGTGTCTCTGTCTCTGTTTCTCTCTCTCTCTCTCTCTCTCTCTCTCTCTATATATATATATATATATATATATATAATAAATAAAATTAAAAAAAAGAAGAGTTTATTAGCTTGATTTATAAATTTCAAATATTCAGTCATACAGTATACAGAACTCTATCTGTACTCTTTCTCTGGCCATGCAAAGACAGCAACAGGCCTGATGGTAGAAAACAAAAAGACATACTTCAATGGAGAATTATAAATCATTCTGTATGATACAAAATAGTGACCACATTAATGAAATGAATAGAAATAGAGATAATAGAAAAATAATAGTAGAAGTAGTAGTAGAAATAATGGTCACAGCATTATCATCTTGAGAAATCCAAATGCTTTCATCTCTCTGGGTACCTTCCCAAACTTTTTTATCAAAAATGTTGAGATACCAGACATAGCTGAATAATTACATATGAAAATAAGTGCTGTATATTATCTGTTGAGTTTTATTATATATTAGACATTATGTTGAAATATCTTTATATTCAATTTTAAGGTATAAAAAATACGGGCCACTAACTTAAATCAAATATTGTAGAATAGAGTTAAGAAAGAAATTCAGCATCTGTTTCACCATTTTTTATTTTTATTATTTTTTTTAATTTTCAAAATCTTACGATTTACAAAAATTCTATTTGGCTTAGAAAGGGTGACCATTTCTTTCTATTCAACAACCCCATTACTTTTTGTGGAAGAAGTTTCCTTCTACTATAGTTTTTGATTCAGGGGCCTATTTTTTGATAGTCATACAGGATGACTATGTTCAGTGTGAATTTGTTTAACCATCCCCAATGTCCATTCTAAATCTTGGATTATTTGACAGAAAAAAAAAATCATCCTGCAGAACCATTCTCCAAATTCTAAGAATATGAAAGTCCTCACTCAGTCGAAAAGCCATGAGATCCAAGTACAAACAAATGGAAAAATATGGCAAAGGTCCCTGAGCTTCTGCCAAAATAAACTCAAGAGAAAACAAAGGGGAAGTCATCATAGATGTTTTAGCATTGGACAGGATTTATAAAAATCAACTATTCAAAACCCAGTATTCTACATCCACTTATCATCCAGCTTCTCACCTAGAATAGAAGTTTTAATATTCTGGAGACCCACATAAGGAATAGTCCTGACATGTGCGAGGTGCTCAGTGGTAAATATTTGTTGAATGAATGAATGAGCAAACATATTTTCTTAATGGGTTATCTTGCTGGTTGTTATTTGTCATCCTTTTATTTATTTTAGGATATCAGCATATTAACTAATGTTTCTTAAAGCTTAGTTTTCTCCCTTAATTCTTTTTTTTTTTCCCTTAATTCTTAATTCTTTTTTTTTCTTTTTTTTTCCTTAGAGCACTTTGGTGTGTAAAAAATTTCAGAGAGCTTAAAAAAGTTAAATATCGACCCAAGCAGCATAGTCATGCAACCACCACATTTCTTCTTTTTAAATAAAACTAGTACAATTTAATAGATTATGTTTCATTAACAGCATCTTAAATAAATCTCTCTTTTAGAATTACCTTGCTTAATCTCTTGTTCCCAATGGTTTTATTTTGTAGTCCAAATCTGTACCCAGTTTCATGTTGGAAAGACAAATGGAGCAATGTACTAGTGTATCTGGAAGTGGACCACATAACATCTAGTGTGCTTTATTTTTTAATTGCTCTTATTCTGAGCTAAGTGTTCTTCTGAAGTGTTATGCTGTTTGCCAAGAACTGAAGGTGAAGAGGAAAAATAGCAAGAGCCTCCTTGAGCAAGAACAGAAGAGAAAATTAACTAAAAGGGAAATCAAAACTAAGAATTACATAGGGAAAAAAAACAATTATGAAGTCATTAGTGTTGCTTTACTATAAGCAACATTAAAAAAAAGTGAGTACTTCAAGTTTCTGTAAATAAATGCAGAGCAGTATCCTATTCTGGCAGACCCGAAATATGGGGTAAGTAATTAACCTTCAGGTTGTCAGAATTGATACTCAGTCGTCATCAGTGTGTCTTCAATGGTATAACCCCCAAAGGAAAACATAATTCTTGTTGCTGTCACTCTCATTTGTGGCCCCAAATCACACAGAGAAAGTTTTTTTCTGCTTCTTTCTCAATGCAGAATGCTGCCTATGAAATTGATTCCTGTAGAATAATAAGCCAGCTGAAATGTCTTCTGAATGATAACATTTCAGAGTCTAGATTTAGGTATCACATCATTGCATATTGAAATCCAATTCATACATTTTACTGATCAGATGAGACATCTTCTAAATTCTTGTGGTTAGTTGACATATATTCAAAATAGTTATCATGGGATTCTTAGGAATAGCAAACTGATAACTAACCTCCACATAGAGGAGTTAGGAGTTTTGAGCATTAGCTCTCACCATATGTATTTCACAGCTTCAAATGATTAAAAAAAAAAAAAAGAATCCCCAAATTATCCTTATAAACTAGTTCTCCACCCTGGGTATAGAGAGGGTTGAATAAATGAAATCTCACTACTTGCTGGAAATAGATACCAGTTATCTGGGCAAGAAATATAAGATGTTTATGCTGTTTTCTTAATACAATCAGGCTGTGAGATGAACATTTTGCTTTATAGACTTCATGAATTTTTTTGGAACTCATTTTCTTCATTTTATAACTTTTTGATCCATTTGTGATCCTTACATATACATGCATAGAAATACTATTAGTTACATTAGGATTACTACTACAATCCTTATGGCTTTGTCTTACCGTTAATATATTCATAGTGATTAAGCTAAAATAAATCAGCACGAAAAAGCTTTACTTCTTAGGACAGATGTGTCTATCTCGCAGAATCAATAATGTATTATTTGTATTTCTAACAGACTTTCTACCTAAATACTGGTTCTACTATCTCTTTTCAAAAAGAACATATAAAACGTCCGTTTCTTCATTTTTTATTAAAATATTTAAGTTTAGAATTGCTTCCTTTATTAAATTAAGTTCCCATTTTAAGACACTTAAGACACAAGGACTCCACCAAAGTATATAGAACCATAATATAAAGTGAAAGTTTAGTAATAAATGCAATATGGAAATTTCTTTAAGATTTAAGATAACAGCCAACATTTAAAATTTTTATTTCTTCTTTGGAAGATAACTAGAGCCATATATTCGATTCAAAAAAATGATTTGAGGGTAAGAAAAGGCTTGTTTTATCTTGCCTAGTAATAGATTTTTTTTCTCTTTTGCTGAATTCTCTGCGTGAATAACAAGAGTGGCAGCCATTTTCTCCCAGCTCAACATCAAAACCCCTTTCATCTGCTGTCTAAATGCAAACAAAGCAAACCTTCCACCAGGCCTTTCTTTCCAGATAAATTAAAACTCTCATGTCCTGGGGCCTAAATCAAGCCTACAGGCCTTCCCTAGATAAATCCGCTCTCAACCTGAAATCTTCTTGCCACACGTGCTCCTTGTAAGATAATTTTGCAGTAGCTAATCAATAATGCAACAGTAAATTGCATTTAAATAAACATTAGCAGCCCCTCTTAATGAATAAAACCTCATCTGCAATTTGTCAAAGTCAGAAATACTGGACTCTTTTGATATTCATTGGAATATTGGAAATTGGAGCTTTGACAGATTTTATGTACATTGCAATTACCATTGTGTGTGTGTGTGTGCACTTAAAAAAGGCTTATTTTTATACATTTTGGACTGAATATAGTGGAATGTACAGCAGGTTTCTAGACTGGAATTCATATGTCTGCTACCACTCTGGTTAAAAATATATCAAGATAATCCTGCTTTCCATTGCAAATTATGAGGCAACCAAGTTGTATGTAGCTCATTTGAATTTTCTGACTTTAGATGAAAAAAAGTAGAAATCTTTATTCTGAAATGATGATGAAGAAAACTACTTGATTTGATATTATGTATATCATTATTTTTGTATCTCACTGAAAATTGTTATTATTTAAGGAATTCTGAAATAATTATAGAAATTAAGATAATCATTGACTTTCATACTTAATATCTTAAATTTATAAAATTCCTTTTTCTAAAAATAAGCATTTTTATGTAGATTGTGAATAACGGGTTTAATAATTCCCTGACATTCACTTCTATTATTCTACAGAATACTTACTTTACAAAGTAAATGGCTATTATTTTAAAAGTGCTTTAAAAAGACTAAACAAAATATTAAGACATATCTTTAGATAAATCTGTAAGAAAGAACATAAGACCATATTCGTGTATTGTATTTTAGGGTGCTCTGGGATATTTTTCTTAAATCCAAGTTTAATATCATGTTCTGTATCCTAAATACATTGTATTTTAGAGGTCCATACTAGAACACTCACTTAGAGTCAAAATTAATGCCATTTAACACTATAAAAATAAATAATGCTATTTTATAGGAATTTCAAAGTGTTTAGCATGGGAACAAAACGAATAATATTATAAAGATTTACTTGAAGAAGGAAGCTATTCTTCCAGAATAGCATCAGAATTGAAGCCATTTTTAATTTATATATTCTTGATATAATGTCATTGGAATGAAAAAGAAAAGTAATCATGTTTTATAGATGGAAAATTTGGATTAGTCAGAACTACACCCAAGAATTACACCCAAGAACCAGTATTCAAAGTACCAGGTCATTTCCCATGTCATTTCCGAGCTCACATGCCAAATGGACATTCAAAGATGTGACTGAAATAGGCTGAAACAAATAAACAAACAAACAAACATACAAATAAATAAATAAATAAATTAATAAATAAGGCTGAGCATGCATAGACAAATCCACAGAGTCATTTTGACCCTTTGAAATATTCACACTTTCCACAGAGTCATTTTGACCCTTTGAAATGTTCACGCTTTCCTACAGCTAATCATTGGTAAAGACTTCTTTATTTTTTTAATTTATTATATTTTTAGTAAAGACTTCTTTAAATGGCATATTAAGAAAGATATAAACATGAGAAAATTATTTGTGTTCTAATTTGTTAACCTTTCTGTCTCCCTCTGCTCCCAATTCCTATGTACACCACCGAGCATTCAGTTGCATTCGATACTCCAGGCATCAAGAGCCTATTGCAAGCACCAGGCAGCAGAGGAACATCTGCCACTATTTATCTTACTCAAAGTTGAAGAGTAAATGTAGATGCAGACCCAAAAACTTAAAATGGAGAAAGGTTACAAGCTCATCAAAAGTTTAGGCCTTGCTCCTATTATGTCTTTCTTACCTTTTGGAGAAGGAAAATGGATGCAACAATACTCACCAGAACACAAACTTTGAAGCTCTATTCAAAGCTACAGTAAAGTAACCCAGAAAGCCATGGTAAGCCTTAATAAGGAACAAAATAGTTGTTAGAAATATCCTGATCCTCCATTATTGAGAATGAAAGTGACCAAAAGGACGTGTGTTTCTGTCAAAAGTTCTAAGACTTCACATTGTCTAAAAAACCCCAAACACCACAGGTTTTAAATATAAGAGCTAAAACCATAAAGCTCTTAAAAACATAACATTTTTGTGACTTTGTTAGTGACAGTTTTTTAGATATGGCAACAAAAGCACAAGCCAGAAAAAAATAATTTTTTCTTTATCAAATTAAAAACCTTTGAATGTCAAAGGGCACCAGTAAGAAAATGAAAAGAAAAATAAATAAAACTTAAAGAAAAGAAAATGAAAAGACAATACCATAGAATGGAAGAAAATATTTACAAACTATATGTCTGATAAGGGACTTGTAACCAGAATACATAAGTAATTTTTACAAGTCAACAATAAAAAAGGTAAATAACCCATTTAAAACATGGGTAAAAGATCTAAATAGACATTTCTCCAAAGAAAGTACACACATGGCTGAGAAGCACATGAAAGTATCCTCAACATCATTTGGTGATAGGGAAATGCACAAAACCATCATGCAATGCTCCTTCATTCTCATTAGTTTGGCTATAATTTAAAAAATAGTGATAAGTTTTGGCAAGAATATAGAGAAAGTAGAGCACCACATCCACTGCTGGTAGGAATGTAAAGTGGTGCAGATTCTGTGGACTTTCTGAAAATTCCTCAAAAAGTTAATCATAGAGTAACAGTATGATCCAGAAATTATACTTTTAGGTATATAACCAAGACAAATGAAAACACGTGTCCACACAAAAATGTATACACAAATGCTCATAGCCACATTATTCAAAATCACCAAAAAGTGGAAATAATCTAAATGTCCATCAACCGATGAGTGGATAACAAAATGTTTTATATCTATATTATGGAATATTACTTAACAATAAAAAAAGAATGAAGCATGCTACAACATGGATCAACCCTCAACGCATTATGCTAAAATGAATACAGCTAGTCATGCACACACACACACACACACACACACACCCCACATACTGTATTCCATTTATATGAAATTTCCATAATAGGAAAATCCATACAGGCAGAAAGCAAATTAGTGCTTTCCAGGGCCTAGACAGACAGAGAAATAGGAGTGACTGCTAATGCATACAAGTTTCTTTTGGGAGTAATAAAAATACTCTAAAATTATAGTACTGTAACAATTGAACAACTGTGGATATCCTAAAAATCACTGAATTGTAGATTTATAAAAGGATGGATTTTATGGTATGTGAAGGATATCTCAATAAAGATTTTATTAATTATACCTGCACACAAACAGAGGCTTAATCGAAGTTAGACAGAAATTGATTGGACTCCGCTCTTCCACTCCTCAGCTGGGTTACTTTGGGGATTGTGGCTTTTTATCAGTAATGAATTTAGAACCCCCAGGATCTGGCCGGTTGTAAGTATTCAATAAGTCAGAACATTGCAATTAAGAGGACAGACTCAGCAACCAAACTGAGTGAAACTCTGGCTGTACCACTTAGAAGCTGTTTTGGCCAAATTATTAATCTCTCTGTGTTATTATTATCTTAAATGTAAGAAGGGGAAAAATAATAGTACCCACCTCATCTGAGTTGTCATGAGTCCTAATTGAGTTAATATAAGTAATGTGCTGGGAGCATTTGAGATATTTAAGACAACAGTATCTGAATGCAAAATGAATAATATTTTCTCAAATTTCTACACCAGTTACCCTCGCACTGTGAATTACAGACAAGAATTATTAGATTGCAGTGTTTATACTCAGCCTGAAGACTTTTAAATGGAAACATTAGAAAGTTATATTTACTGCACATATACATATGTAAACGTGTGATATTTATGTTAAGATGTAAGTCACTGACAAAGTCTGGCCCATCTATGGATGATATGGTCATATGGAAAATAGCAAGAGGCCTCTGGACAAGGCTAGGGGAAAGTTTGATTCAGGCATTCAAAATCAATTTGAATTGAAAATTTTATTTTGTAATTATGGTTAAAATATCAGAATTTGGGGGATGCCTGTATGGCTCAGCAGTTGAGAATCTGCCTTTGGCCCAGGGCATGATCCCAGATTCCCAGAATTGAGTCCCACATTGGGCTCCTTGCATGGAGCCTGCTTCTCCTCCCTCTGTCTGTGTCTCTGTCTCTCTTTCTGTGTCTCTCATGAATAAATAAATAAAATCTCTTTTAAAAAATATAAGAATTTTCCTAAAGTAACAATTTAGCCTTTGATGTTAACTGCCTAGCTCATCATAAGTAGAGTACTCAATAAAAATGTCTTTGAAATGTTAAAGAGTAATGCACAAATAATTTTTCAAAACCACTTGTTCAATTTTCAGTCCCAAATAGAGCTTGTCATTCTATTTGGATAAGACTACTTTGATAATTTACTTATTACAAAATTTTCTCATATACTAAATATTAATGATATGGGTAAAAAACTTTTATTTAGCTATTTTCCCTAATGAAGAAAAAATACCGAAGAAAAAGAAAGTTGATGAAGGTCGTGTGGTTTGTAAGTGGCACGGCCAAGACTCAAACCAGCATCTCTAAAATTCTAGGCCAAATTTCTTTCTACTATACTATTGGATCTCACACTTTTTCAATGAAAGAAGTGAAAATAAAACCATAAAAAAGATAAATAAACAAAAATTAAAAAATAAAACCGATCCAGTTTCATGGATCACCCACCACATGATGGTAATTGTCCTTCTAGTACCTGTTGAGATGAAGACAAAGTGCTATATAAACTTAGTAGCACTTTTAAATTAATTACATTGCAACCAGCCCATCAGTATCTATATATATTTGAAAAAAATAACAACTTATGCAATTAATGAGCAGACTTGGCCAGCATGGCTAGAGTCCATTCAAAACTCTCTTCAGAATTCTCTCATGATTTTTCACCATCTACTTACTCTTCATGCTGCAGAACTAATAATCTGACTGCTGTTTAGGGTTTGGTCTGCTTTATTTGGGACACCATAAGCAATTACCCTTGAAATAGCGCAAGCAAAAAGGTAGTTTGGGATGCTGTATTTAATCACCAAATATCAATTCTTAATGTACCAGGAGGGGATTTAAGAGTTCATAAGCCAGCTAGGCTGGCAAAGTGAAGCCTAAAATGAGGCCAGAATACGGCACTTATCCTGGGATTTGGGTTAAACATTTTCACTTATGTCCCCCAAATGACGCACATCCTAGAGGATACCTGAGGATTGACCAAGCAGCTCAATCAGGAAGGAAACACACATTTCAATTAGATATTCACCATAGAAGTGGATTATATACCTTTTATGATCTAATCAGACATGGCTATGGGGAAACAATCTTAGCAGATTTCAGTTGTTTTTCATCAGTGACTACAAGCCATAAAAAAAAAAAATTTTTTTTTAAAAACAAAACAAAACCAACCAGGATCCTAACCCACACAGCTCTGCCTGATGCTAAATCTTATGGTCTTTCTACTCCACCATGCTGTTCTTCAATTAATCCTTCCATAAGACTCTTTAGGGAACTAATGGGGTAACTTTCTAAGTTTACCCATAGTTCTCCAAAATCAAAGCCAACCTGAAGTCACAGTTGGGTAACTTCAATAAGGGTATATAACTAATTCTTCCTAGAGCAAGGAAAAGAATCCCCTGAGGATTGTCAAGGATAGATTACAGAATTCTTAGGAGAGTTAAAGACCTGGCCTCTTGTTCCAAGTTCAGTAATTGAATGTCTTGGATGAACTCACTTAACTTTTGGGTGCTGCAGTTTTCCCAACTATGAAATAAGAATTACCAAATGAAAAATTTGGACCTTCAAACCTTCAGTAGGTAATCAGAGAAGCTTCTCTCTATGAAATTTCATAAGTACCTGTAAAAATTATAAAGAGAAATACAAGGCACCAAAAAGCAGATTAATATTGGAGAAGGACAGCATTTTAAAATTTGGCTTAAAGGTAAGGACTCAAAAAAAAATAAAAATAAAGGTAAGGACTCTGTTCTGGAGTGTTATAATTAATTTCTCAATTGAATGAAGCTGCTTTGTTCTTCTAACCCAAATTAAAACAATGACATATTTTATACAGTTAAAATAACAAGAAGAAAATAAAAATTTTAACTAAAAAAATAATAATTATAAAAAAAATAAAAATTTTAACTAACAATAGCATACATTTATCATTCTTTGAACAACAAAGTAACTATTTCTTAAAATGTTATATCACACTTAAAGATATGAATTTTGAAGTTTAAAATCCGTAATAGAAACAACTTTTAATATAAGGTATAAAAAATAATGGTTAGTAGTATTCAATTTCTGATGGACTCAGTAGTTTATAGTATTGGTTTCTGTAGAAACTGAATCAATAATAAATAATCTCAGAGCTAACAAAAGGACTCCTAATGTGTAGGTGGTCCCAGAAGAGCAATGTAGAGATATATACAGATATATATCTACATATATATATCTACCCTTAGTAAATTAAGTTTATCATCCATCCAAGTCCTTTTATGTTGAGAGAAGGGAGCTTCTCTCCTATTCCTCCCCACCCCACACACACCCTGCTATGGGCATATTCACCAATTGCTTTTGTCTACAAACTACTAGATATAGTAATTTTAGTGTCCTTGGGGCTACCTACTAAATTGTCATTGCTACTGAGTGACAAGACAATCAGATCATCAATGGAAATATTCCATTCTCAAACAGAATATTTTCAAATATATTTGTAAATTTTTTAATAAAACAGAACCATGCACAGTAGTGAGAAATTGAGATTCAGGTAATTTTCCCAACATACAGAATTTCCAAGGGCACCGGGTATGTCACATAGTTCTCAGTTCATTTTAATCTCCCAAACATCTTAGTGAATCTATATAAATCCCACCTGAAATACATGCTACATCTTTGTGCCCATGTTTCCCTCCAAATGTTATCCCTTCTTGGGGGGGAACAGGCACTTGGTGATGGGAATCCTTGGAAAAGAGCAAAACGGTGTCTAGGGATTCTCACTGGAGCCTTTAGGGAACAGCTGGGGAGCCTCTCAACATGAAATGGAGCTGGGCAGCTGGCAGGCTCTCTCTTCCCCTTTGTTGATTTTTTTTTTTTTCTGTGCAGGGTGACATTCCCCTCCCCCACATCACCCTTTTCTTGAAATCCTTTCTAATCCTCTTCATAATGCCCGCCTCCTTGGTGGGACAGAACTTTTCTAGCCCACCATAAGCACCAACAGGAGCCAAGAACTTTGTGCTTCCACCTTGTTAAAAAAAAAAATAATGTAAGCACTTTGAAGTTTATGCACCCAAATTGCCATGCACTATCCTGATGATTCTAATAGCCTTTAAGTAGGTTCCACCCGCTGTTTCCAATCTATCCCTTTGTCCATTTCATTTACCCTTAAAATTTCCAGATAGATAAATATGGAATTTAGAAAATAAAAATGATGGATAAACGTATGTTTCTTTTTCTTTAAGAAATCTTTTCTTTTGGGGAAATCATTCTATATTAATTCAGTAATTAATTAACAGAAAAGAGGCACTACTTAAAGCAGTTCATTTGAAAATCATTATTTTTTTTTCTATTTTCTAATACAATTCACTCTGAAAACTTTTTGAAAACAAAGTTTTGTGAATCTTTCTTATTTTACATGAGGTAGGGTCACACATCATCACTGGTCTTACTAGTGAATCATTTACTAGCCAAATATTTTATTAAAAATCAGTATCTATTTAATAGACCTTTCTAATAGTATTACATTATCCTTTAGGGTGAGAGCTGTTATTTATTTATGCAGGATCTTTCAGCGCAGATGGGACATCTCTTTTCAAGGGTTTTTTAGCATAGCAATGATGAAGAAACAAAACTAAAAGCAATCAGTACTCAAAATGATAGCCCTTCTTTAGCCAATACTAGGGCAAAGCTCATCATATCATTTTATTATTTTTTTTTCTAAAAAAAAAAGTATTGGGAGTCCAAGAAAAACTACAAGTGAAGAGAATATCCAATAATAAAAGCCTGACCTTGATTAAATTATTTTTACCACACTGGACCTCAGTTTCCTTGTATGAGAAATAAGGAGATTGAATGAAATGATTTCTAACATCCATTTCTGATTAGGAGACAGATCTCATTGCAAGCATTAGAAATGATTCCTTTTGTTATTTGGCCTTGACTCAATATGAATAAGGAAATGTGTCTCCATATGTAATTAATACAGCATTTGAAATGGTCTTTTGCAACAATTGAAGGATAATATAATAAAATTGTAGAGATATTTTCAATTTAGGAGAATTTGGAAAAGTTTGCAGCTTAGAGGAAGCTTCTGCAGAGTATTTCCAAGAAGAAATTAAGGTAGGGGATTTGTTGCTTTCCCTGGCCATTAAAGGGATGGGTCTGCACTCATCTGTAGCAGTGGAGGCTCACGTCTATGTGAGATATAGATTTGCAGATCTGCATTACAATGCCTTACACATGACCTATGACATTCTATTAGGATGTCTTTGGAATTAGGCTCTTAGAACAAAGGTATGGTTTCTAATTTATTCATTGCTTTAAAAAAAAAAAGAAAAGAAAAAAAGAAAAGAAAGAAAGAAAGAAAGAAAGGTGGAAAGAAGAGAGAGAAAACCAACCTTTAGATAGTAAAAGATAGAAAGAGAGAAAGAAAGAAAGAAAGGTGGAAAGAAGAGAGAGAAAACCAACCTTTAGATAGTAAAGAAATCTAGGAATTATTTCAAATCAGGTACTTCTTTTTATCTTTAATAATGGTTTCTCCTTGAACTATAAGCTTTAGTGTATCTAGAATGTCCAGAGGTTACCAGGATACAAAATTTCCTCTAAGCCAATAGAACTCCCAATCCTGATTAACAAAAAGTGGTCAGATACTAACAACCTTCTTTATCTATTTCTACAGGCATCTTAAGATTAACAAATATATGTGTTTACCTTTACAGAACCATGAATTTACTTGTTTTATTAAGTGAATTTATTGAAATACCCATAAGAAAAGGACAGAAAAAAGAGGTTTTCCCTTATCAAAATATATAATAGAAATGCAAAGTGTCTGAAAAATATTTCTTTGTTCCTCGAAGATTTAATGTGTTTGTTCTTAATATAATAGAAATGGGAAATGTTCTTTTACAAGGCTTAAATACATTCTTAAATTACCTGTGAATGTAAATATTATGATCTACTTGCCTGGTTTTGTGTGATTGTCAAAAATAGCATATTTCATATAGTAAACAATATAAATGTAAGTTAGTAATATAGTTAAACCCACCATGCTTTCAAGAATACCTTCACAAATAAGCAAGATGATGAACTTAGCAACAGGACATCCACTGACCAACCTGCATTCCAGAGCCTGACATAGAAGGGTCTGGGTAAGTAAACTTAAAGGTTTTCCTGAGGTACACCAGCTGCTTTGCCATTTGCTGCATTTTTCACTTGTTTGTTTGTTCATTGTCTCCCTTCCACATCACAGTTTCTGAAAGAACGGGTCAGCTCTGATTGTGCACTGGGAATTCTATTGGCACCACCGTTTAGCAAGGACCTGAGAATGTATCAGTGAAGGACCAAAAAAATGAAGGGCTAAAGATTACAAACTGAACTTCTTAAAATAAGGCAGCTCTATGCTTTCTGTGAATCAACTAAGAAGCACGTGAACAGTTTTATGGATGACCTGTTTAAGGTCAGCAAATAAAAACAAAATGTTGAAATCCATTCCCTAGCTCTGTTATTGCAGTGATGTCACATAGAAGGAGAAGAACCTCATCGGCCCTCCTGTCGTCTCAGGGTTCATGACGTCAGCAGAAAGCTTCAAGTAATTTATAGCATTTTGTTTACTCTGGAGCCATTTGATATGTATTAATACATGCAGCAGCAGCTGTCTCTTTTACAAGAGAAGTGTGCTCACATGAGCTCTCTCACCCAAACTGAGAACATAAGCACACTCTAATAGCAAAAGAGGCAGCTGCTGTTGCATGAATTAATATATTATAAGTTACTCTCTCATTTGTTATTCTTTTTAAAATCTCACTATATTTTAAAAATAAAAACACTCAAGACTTTAAAAAAATGGAACTTCTATAGAGAACTCATAGATTAGTAGATACCATGAGGAAAATTACGTCCATTTCACTATATTTTTAGGGATGAATTCACTTGTATATCAAAATAAAAGGCATCTGGTGTCTTTGAAATGCTCAAAGTAGGAAAAGAAAGGAAAAGGGGTTTCCTACTTCTAGTTCTGATACAAGACTAAGAATGGAACTTATTCAATAGCTTATATATAATATCAGAAATAGAAATGAGCATTAGTATTTTATTCACTCAACTTTCTCAACATTAAAAAAAACCATTTTGCAGGTATTAAAATCGATTTATAAGCTACCCATGAGTTGCAAATAGTTAAATTTAATATCCATCCTTGGAAATATTCTAAGAAATAAAGTAATTCAGGATTCTTGACTCGGAGTATACCTTCTTAGAACCCCAGTGGATACCTGAAACCATGGATAGTACTAAACCCTATACATACCATGTTTTTCCCATATGTACATAAAACTTAATTTATAAGTAAGTCACAATAAAGGTTAAGAACAATAGCTAATAATAGAATAATTATAACATTGTAATACAAGTTTAGTGAATGTGGTCTCTCTCTCTTTCAAGATATTGTAATATACTCACTTCCTGTGGTGATGTGAGATGATAAAAGGCCTATGTGATAAGACGAAGTGAGGTAAACCATTTAGGCATTGTTATATAGCATTAGGCTACTACTGAATCATCTCCTTCTGGCCTTTGGTTGACCACAGACAACTAAAACTGTGGAAAGCAAAACCATAGCTAAGATAGGCCTGTTTAACAGTTATCCATACTGCAGCTAAAAGGGTTGAAGAGTTGTTTTTTATACCACCTGTTCTTAAGTCAATATATAGCTCAGCTATATCTACACATATATTTACATACATGTATATACTTATATGTTCTGCTTTATGGCATGCAAAATTACTAAGAGCAAAAGTAATTAATGCAACAAAACCTCAACTATTTCTAAATAATAGAGATACTTAAGATGATAGAAATTTTTATACTGTTTGAGATTGGGTTACTTCAGTTTATTGTCTGTTCATTTGTTGTTTTAAGAAACTTTTTTTTTAGAGAGCAGAAAGGGAATTTCTTTTTAGACAAATGGAGAGTTGGTTCCATTTCCTTGAGTCCTTTCAATTCCATTTTATAATTTCCTGTTCTTCTCAGCACTAAGGGTACATTTCCATTTTGTAAATATTGTACTGTGTAAATCTTATACTTATAATTTTATGCATTATTTTATCATTGTAAAATATCTGCAAATGAGTTTTCTGTTTATCTAGGAGTCTTAAGTATTTAATATCTTTTTTTATGTTATGCCAGCTCTGTTAACAATATGGCTCATTATTTAATTCAGAAAGAATTTAAAAGGTGTGAGGTTTGTAACGGAAAGTGCTACGGTGATTTGCATTGACCTAATTAGTTCATTTACATGTTGACCTTTAAAACCAGTGAAATTTTGTAAACCTAACTTGTGGTTGCAACTACTCCACAAAAGAGATCTGGCAGATGGGCTAAGAAATGGAGTAAGGTTCATAAAGAAATACTGATGATAAACTAAGGGAAAATAAAATTAAAATAATGTACTATCATTTCAAAGGATTGTATAAAATCACCTTAGTAATTGGAATATTTCCCTGTAACATATTCAGAGCAGCCGGTCAACCAACTGGATCTTTCCAATTGCATTTTTTTTTTTTTTTTTTGAGAGAGAGAGACAGAGTGCACACAAGCTGGAGAGGGGGAGAGAGAGAGATAGAGAATCTTAAGCAGGCTCCACACTCAGCATGAGCCCAATCCAATGTAGGACTCAAGCTCACGACCTGAGATAGTGATCTGAGCCAAAACCAAGAGTTGGACGCTTACCAACTGAGCCATTCAGGTGCCTCTCTCATTGTTTTTTTTTTTTTTTAAACATTAAAAAAAAATTATTTGACAGAGAGACAGAGCACACGTGAGCGCAAGCAGGGGGAGCAGCAGGCAGAGGGAGAGGGAGAAGCAAGGTCCCCGCTAAGCAGGGAACCTGACGCAGGGCTCGATCCCAGGACCCTGGGATCATAACCTGAGCCTAAGGCAGATGCTAACCGACTGAGACACCCAGGCACCCCTCCAATTGCTTATTTTTAAGTAGAATGGAAAAATAAGTAAATATCAATCAAACTACAGTAGAATTCCATGTCACTAACATCACATTAAAATTTCTTCAATTACAAATAAGCACCCTGAATCCACTGCATTCTCACAGATTTTGCAATGACATCCCACAAAACTCAAAATCTTAAAAACAATTTGAATATGCACTTTTAAAAAATGGTGCCATCTTGTATTATTTGAAAAGCACAGAATAAATATTGTTGTGGATCTAGCAGAAAAATGAAATGGACAGGTGAGTTTAAATAAATTCCCATGTCTGAATTACCAGGAATGGTTATATTGGGCCAGCCCTCAAAATGCATACATGCTTCTCCACTCACCTGTCTTCTACCAGTCATTAATTCAAATTCTGTAGTTATCCTCCCAGCCCTGCCCTTTTTGCCTATTCTTTAACTAAATCCTTGTCTCAGGGAATCTTCCCTAAACCCCCAGCCATGGATTTTTCACAAAACACCTTCCCAGCATTCCTAGGTTGCTTGATCATCCACATGGACTCTCAATCTTGCTCTCTATGTGGCCCTTTCAAATAAGAGCTGCTTTTTCTCCTTCTCCTCATGTTCCATAGCATTTGAAGAATGAGGGCAGCTTGGGAGAGAATGGTCAGAATTTTTCTTGCTGCCTCCAGCTTTGCCTCCCTCTTAAATAAATATGTCTTATGTGATGCTCAAACTCCTGTGAATATATGACACACTATTCCTTCATGTCATTATCATATGTTATCTCCTTGGTCACTGTCCAGAGTTCATTCAGCACTTGAACAATTCACTCAATCTCTCTCTTCAGCTCTCTTGGACAAGTTTAGTGCCTATCAGATTAACCAAAAACCTAGTTTGAATTCCTTGATTTCTTCAAGTTAAATGCCTTAGTCTTATTCCATTTCAGCCTCTATTCCACATGGCCTTATCCTAGAACTTGTCAACACCTGGACTGCTTTGGGCCTGAAATCTTAAGCTGTGGTATGTAACTCCACAACCCTCATACTTTAAGCTCGTCAAGATCTGGTGAGCATCTCCATTCCTCTGGCTTCAACTATGAGCTAGGCTTAATTTCTCCCCTCCTTAAGTTCTTCTGCCTTGGGGACATTTTAACCTGTACTTCAAATTTAGCAGGTCTCTAATGAAAGACTATGTGGTACAATAGTTGAAAGAATGAATTATTTCCAGAAGTCAGCCCTCCTCTTGGGGATATTCATGTTTCTCTTAATGGCATACCCATTCTCTCAGTTACAAAACTTTACATTCATCATTAGTTCATCCATTCTTCCTTCAAAATAACTCTTGGTAAGTGGGGATACAGGTGAAATAGATGGTCATCATTAAGGAGGGCCCTTGTGATGAGCACCTGGTGATGTATAGAATTGGTAAATCACTGTATCGTACACTTGAAACTAACATAGCACAGTATGTTAACTATATTGGAATTAAAAACTTTTTAAAAAAAGAAGCAATGGCTAATATCTAATAATTCTGTAGAAGTTAATTGAATAAATTATTTTTATTTTTACAAAAAAACCCTCTTGAACCCATCTTATCATTTCTCCTGGTTTCTACCAACATTGACCTCGAGAGAAATTATTATAGAAAACTCCTAAAAGTTGTCCATATCTGGCACCATGATATCCACAATATTCAGCAGATATTTGTAAAGCAAATTCATGTATGATAAATGAATGAATCCTTCCTAGAACTAGCAAATGAAGCCTCTAAGAGTAAAACTTGAATCATGTTTTTGTACAAAACTTTGTTGTTTCCACTTTCTGAGGAACAAAAATGTCCTTTAGTCAAATATTCAAACTCCTCTTTCATCTGACTCCAAACTTTCTTCTAGCCTCTTCTCCTGCTACTCCTTTATTCATAATTCATTTCCACTCAGAGTGGTTCTCAAACTATGGTCTACAGACCAGCAACATCAGTATCACCTTGGACACTTGTTAGAAATGAAATTTCGGAGGTCCCGCCACAAACCTGTTGAGTCAGAAATGCTGGGTGTGTTTTAACAAACCTTCCATGTGATTTGGATGCAAGCCAAAGTTGGAGATTATGTTTTTAGCATCACATGTATGTTAATGTCATTTTTTCCCACTTGAAATATCCCCTCTACTTTCCATTCTATGAAAAATATTACTCTTCTATTACAAAGCTTAAATCAAATGTTGTCTTCTCTCTGAAATCTTCTGTGCTCTTCTAGTAGCATCTAGTTACCAGTTCTGCTCTGTGGTCCCTCTTCTGAATTCCCAGGTTAAGGCAAACTTCTGTGTAAGGTGTAACTCATAGCATACTATCAGTAATTGTGCTTCCTCAACTCCCTTCTCAGTCATCCCATACCTCATTAAAATCTTGATTAAGTACCGATTACCTCACTGAAATTATTTCTCTAAGGTCACCAATGATTACCCAATTTTATCAAATCCCATAAACAACTTTTTTTCCCCCTTAAATCCCTGATATTGTGCATTGTTGACCACACTCTCTTTTGTGAAACTCTTTGCCTCCTAAACTTGTGTGTCATCATTCTTTCCTGGCTTTCCTGTTTTCTTTTCCTCCTACTCTACTTTCCTCTGAAATGTGTTTTATCCCAGTGAATTCATTCTTAAACCTTTCCCTTTATAATCCAGTGTGCTCTCTCACATACTCTTAGTTAATAGAAATTTCCATCTTGATATGCCACAGGATCTCAAATATATCAAATTCATCCTTTTCATCTTTCCCTCCCATATTCCAGAAACCTTATATTTATCATAAACTCCTCCCTCTAACTTCTCCCATACCTCCAGTTTGAAATACCTTTAAACCCAAGAAATAAGAATTCCATATCTCCACATGTACTTTTTCCAATAATTCAATTTCCAGTGTCTCATTCAAGCTTCAACACTACTTGCCTCCTGGAGGGTTCATCATCAGCCCCTTCCCCATTGTCTTTCTCTTACAATGTTTCAAAATGATTTTTAAAACTAGTAGGCTGATCATGATAACTTCATTTCTGAAAACCCATCAGGAGCTTCCCATATTTTTCAGAATACAATCCTTAGCTTATCACCTTAGATCCAAAATGAACTATGTCTCACTGACCTGTCTAGCTTTACCATCTGCAAATATTTACCCAAAGATGTCCTTCTTTTTCAAATATTTGTTTGTCCCTTTGTCCTGTTCTATGTCTAATCAATACATATTCACCTGAGAACTCTTCCTGAATATCCCTCCAGTGCCTTTTTTTAATGCCCTTCTTCTACATGCTTCTACAACACTTTCAATATAATTTTACCACAGTAATCCGGGTTCTCCAATTTCCTTCCTCCACTCCTAAACTGAGATCTCCTTGGGGCAGGGAATGTGTAGCATTAGACTGCAGCCTCACCTAGAATAGAAACTGCACCCTGGAAAAGCCTCACCAGGTGTTTATTGAATGAATGAAGATATGAGCCTATATACTCTGTCTTAAGATATAGGAATAAAGCTCTCTAAAAACCCAGTAACTCTGAGTATATTGCATTCACCAAGGTAATTAATTACTACTCATATCAGTGATTGACATCCAATTCAATAAACAAATCTGTGATTCTAAAGACTTTAAAATTAAAATGTGCTGATCACCTGTATTTTGACATGTGGATTAGAATGAAGATAATATAAGATTTATTTAAGATGTTTAAATTTTGTACTTCATCATGTTGCTTCAACAAAAGTATACCACAGGATTTGATAATAGTTCATACCTATAAGTAAGTGAGGCCAAAGCTTTTTTAAAAAATATTTATTTATGTATTTATTTATTTATTTATTTAATTTGAGAAAGAGAGAGTGGGAGGATGTTTGGGGAGGAGCAGAAGGAGAGAATTTCAAGCAGACTCCCTGCCAACTAGGGATCCTGACTTGGGGCTCTATCCCATGACCCATGAGATCATGACCTGAGCTGAAACCAGGAGTTGGAGGTTCAACTGACTGAGCCACCTAGGTCCCCCAAAGCCAAAGGAAAGAAAAATCATGATTTGCTTTTCTATCTATAATAAAGCTGAAACTTACCAAGTTTCTCTTAGAAAACCCATCTAAGAAAAGATAGAGATGGATCTTGATAAAATGCTTGTGGTAGCCAGTCAGTAATAAAGTTTGTGAGAGCCTAACAGGGCCCCACCTCCCTCACTATGCTGCTTAGAAAAGAAGATGAGAAGTAGGAAGAGTCTCATGATTAAAGTCTGTCCCCCATCCAACTGCCAGCAATAAGTACATTTAAATTTCTCACTTGTACTTGGAACAGGGCTACAGATTAAATAGATACAATTCAGCCAATATTTACAAAGCACATACTATGTGCCAGGCACTTTTTGGCTACTGAGAATTTAACAGGGAAAAAAATCCGTTAAGAACACAACCCTCATTGTAACAGGGAAAATAGGATTTAATCAAATAACTGAGGTTTACATCATATACTTGATCATTTTCCTAGGGCTAGTGTATTTTTAGGACCACTCTTTCATCACCTACCAATATTCCAGAATGATCATTTCAGCCACGTCAACCTAGGGGTGGTTGAATAATCCTCAGCCATTTAAATTGTAACAAAATCTTGCTATATTCCATGTTTTTATTGGTACTTACCCACAATTTCTACAAACTTAAGGAGACTTAAACTTTGCTTTCTTATTTTATTAAAGAAATGATAAATTAATGGACATTCTCTTACCATTTTGTGTAATCACTTTGATAGATTTAGAGGTAAGTAGCAAAGAGCAGTAATCTCAGTATTGAAAACTAAGAAAGATAGATGAAGAGATGCAGAAAAGCTAATATGCATCCACATTAACGTCCTCTTACTTTGCAAAATCTGGTGTTCCTGTGGCCAGTCTGAGGAGCCCATTCCCTGACTTGGGTCAGCTTGGTTTTCTGGGTTCATAGGTCCCAGAAAGCATCTGAGTTCAGAGAAGCATCTTGTATAGGTGTCCCATTGCTCTCCAAAAGCTACAAGTCACTGTGTGATGATTGTAGAAATTCAAATAGAATTTTTAAAAAGTCAGCCCTTCACTAGACTCTTTCAAAGGTCAATTAATGTTTCCTCATGTTCAAGTTTGTAAAGGCCTCCTCATTACAGCTTCTGGATATATTTAGTACTTCTATGATCTAATATTAGACCCAAACCTGACAAAACAAAATTTTAAATGTAAGACCTTTAAGGTCAGGATTATCAACTTTATACTCAAGGCATTAAAACAAACTCAGCCATTATTTTGACTTTCATATTCCTAGACCATGTAGACTAAATAAAGTAATAAGTGGATACAGCATACTATGGCACTGATTCCAAATAAATGCTTTCATGAAAAATATTTACATATTAAAAGTGGTGCATTCAAACTATTTTTAATGGCATGTGGGGTAGCTCAGTTGGTTAAGTGGCTGCCTTGAGCTCAGGTCATGATCCTGGGGTCCTGGGATAGCGTCCTGCATCAGACTCCCTGTTCCATGAAGAGCCTGCTTCTCCCTCTACCTCTCTCTATCTCATGAATAAATAAATCTCTCTCTCTTTTTTTTTTAAGAATTCTTTCTAGTATCTTCACAATAGTATCTGACCACTATAAATGGGGGACTATTTCAAAGTTTTGATGACTGCTGAGTTCCATCATGGCCAGATCTCGAGAAAAATAAATACTTGGAAAACCGATTCCACAATTGGATGGGTCCAGATTTCTCAGGGTTTTAACTCTAAACCTTATACATGGCATTTTCTCCATGAGACAATGCCTGGAAAGGGTTATGTGCATTTGAGATACGAAGAGAAATAAACCAACAAGAATTCATTTAGGAACAATCCAGTCAAATTAGCTATAGGAGAAGATCAATTCAATCTCAGCCATCTTCCTTTTGATCCCCGAGAATTATTTCTTCACTCTTCCACATACCATTTCCCTTTCACAGTAGTCCTTTTTAGGACTACTCTATCTTTATTTAGACACTACTTCAGAGAGTGCACAAGAAAAATAATAGAAATTAAATTATACCCACTCAGATTTTCAATTGGTTAGTAGCTCTGGATTTCAGTGGGGGGAGGAAGTTAAGATTACTTGCCTTAAAAATGAGTCTTAGTAATTAGTGGTAAAATTTAATTGTCCATGCTTTTCCTACTCCTGGTTACCAAGGCTACACAATTTTTTAAAAATTTCTTTGATTATCCATTTCTTCCTATTGAGGGAGGAGAAGAGAAAAGCACATTTGTGCTTAAACCTCAAAAAAATTGAATAACCTTCTAAAACCTTTATAAGTATCTTTTAAAATATAGCATTCTAGCAGGCATAAACTCAAAATGAAGTAAAAAAAGAAACCTCTTTTCTACCCCCAGAGAAACGCTTTTTCCCCCCAACAACCAGTGTTCTAGTTAAAAATTTTTCATTCATGTATAGTAACTATTGTCCTGAGTTATTCTAAATTGTTAAAGTTTTAACAATACTAAAGTCTTATTTGGCCCAGAAAAAAAAAAACAATTTATTCAGGCACCAATTTATCTCTG
Source organism: Canis lupus dingo (assembly GCF_003254725.2). Lineage (NCBI taxonomy): Eukaryota > Metazoa > Chordata > Mammalia > Carnivora > Canidae > Canis > Canis lupus. The sequence goes on from NC_064271.1 coordinate 14,325,225, forward strand.
GAAATAATATATCTCTGGATATAATTCTTAAAGTATCACAATTAGTTTTTGAGGGAATATTATTAAATAAAATAAATTTAAATTCCTATTCAATGATCCATTGTCTAAATAATCTACTGACCAATGCTTTTAAGTCAGCTAATCCTTTTTCCCATATTTTATCAATACACTTGTTTATTTTTGTTAAGTATCATCAACCAAAGCATTTTTATATGAATAGGGCTAAATAAAAATTAAACTTCTTGTCATCTGAGACTCAAATATGTACCCTCTCTAACATCATGCAAATGAGACCAAACAAGTGAGTTTCTCTTACAAACTGCTAGAAGCCAGGTGAATATAGAAAGCAAAGAATATCCATTCTTTGCTTATAGAGACTAGTTCGAAGGAATCCTAGAGATACTGAGTGGTGCTAGCTTAATTTGATTCTGTTTAGTTCAATTCAACACACTCTCAATACCTCTTGTTTGTAGGGGCCAAGATGGTAGACCACATGTAATGTTTAGAAATCCCCATTTGGATAAAACGTTGGAAATCATCTGGTCGCTGGGCTTCAAGCTGTGTTCCAGGGCAATACCTGAAGCAACCCAAGAGAGGTAACAGGAAGGGGGGCCAAAGAGGTTCTGACTGAGCTCCTTTCCCTTGCCAGTAGGAGATGCTTTGCTTTTCACTGTTTTATACCTTGCAGTACCAAGAAAAGACTGTAATTCTAAAATGCTGTTACTGAAAAAAAAAAGTCAGAAAAATGAAATTTGGCTCATTCCCCCACATTTTTATATAAGGAAATGGAGACTAACAAAGTTAAGTCATGCGTTGGGCACTCATAAATACTTTACAGCAAAATCAGAAGCTCTGTTTCAGTGGGTTCTCAAGTCATCCCAGCAGTTTGAGTCACAAAGCCTAGATCAGTGCCTTATAAGTGTTAAGGAGTTTTAAGGTTTGCGGTGATGATACATACAGGGATTTTTTTTTTCAATATTGTAATCTCTGGGGTATAACCAAGAGATTCTATCTTCTACTTCCTCACAGCACATTGCAAGGATCTCATTTACTGAAAACACATCATGGAAACATCATACCAACAGCATATATTCTTAGACTTACTCCAAGTCCTAGGAGAGGTAACAAGAAAAAAGAAATACAACAAATGTAGAATATGAGATCCAAAGTTTCAATTTAATGGGAAAAGAAAGAGAAAGCCTCCAAAAAAAATAAAAGAAATATTGGGAGTATTGCTTGCATTGCAAATTGAATGGAGAATAATGAAATGAAATCTGAAAAGCAAGCTGAGGGTGGAGATGGGGATCAGAATGAGAGAAACAACTTATCTTTGGGAGGGAAATAATAATAATATCCATAAAAATAACTAAAAGGTAAGCAAATACCAGATGTACACATATCAACATATTATCTAGAAAATTTCTTTCTAATTCAGCAACTTTTAACCAGATGTTTGATTGAATTCAACAAGTATTTAGCATTCACTATTTCAATGTGGTTATTTTGTTAGGATAATAAATAAAATGAATAGGAAACTCTCTTCCCAAATTACTTGTCATCTATAGCCATACCACCCTGAACACACCTGACCTCATCCAAATTACATGTCTTTATATGTTATTATATGCTTCAGATTTTGTATAACAGACTGCTTTTATGAACTGCTGTCTAAAACATGCACATTCTGCTGTATTCCTAGTTGAAATGGATATGCACAATCTCATCTCTATTTTAACACCGGACTCACCTACTGATGGACCTTTGTAATGTATTTGGCTGGATGACAGATGCACTTGGTGTCTATAGAACAAAGAGAAGCTATATGACTCATGCTGAGATATTGGACCTTGGACTTTAATCTCATTAGCCTGAGCTAAGTAACTTCATTTCCCTAAGTAAAGAAGACCTACCAAGAAACTAAAAATTCACCCCAAAATTTTTTTGCATGCTTTAAAGAACAAGAACATCATCATAAAAACACATAACTCAAATCAATCTAAAGTAAATTAGATATACTATTCACAGTTAACACATCTCAGATTTCAAAATAATATAAATAACAAATAAAAAAGATAAATAAATGTGGTTTATTATCTACCCCCAATCCATTTTTCCTACTTGGAATCAGCTATAACTTACATTTAACTGGACTGCATCTTTTAGGTAAATAGTTTATGATCGCTAATAAAAATAATTATTTTCAATCCTTTTAGCTACCCATCTCTCACATTGAGACAATCTTATCCGAAATACACAGATGAGGTAAATAAGACAGTAACAAAACATTACAAATACTAAAGGTGGTGCCAGAACAATGATGTGAAATACATGACAAAAAATTTAAATAAAAATAAATGATAGTTCTATTTCTAGATTTATGTAATCCAAAATTATAGAAGAACATTAAAACGAAATGTTACACCTAATGAACATTATGTAGCAAAGGGAATTCAAATACACATTGCAATATATTAGTTTACACTACAGCAGAAAAAAGCAAAAGAAAAATTATGAGCATCACAAAGGCACAAAGCTCACTTTAAGTAACTGAAAACAATTGACAAAAGTTATTCATAATTATTGTAACTATATTTCTCAGTTGGTGAGCATGCCTTGGCGGCCTATTTTGTTTAATGCCAGATTGATATTTAATACCCCTATAGCGACATATCTTGTTAAAGTGAAGTATAATGGAACTGTCCAAAAAGTTTCTTCAAATTACAAAGCTTTGTTTTTTTATCTGAGGCATTGTATTAAGCTACACATTCTCCAGAGGAATAGTGATATTTAAATATGTGATATTGTTTCACATCAACATGATTCTTCGTCATGAAGAAATATGTATTAAGTATCTATGAAAATATTTTAATTTCCACACCCATCCCTACCTCAAACTTTTAAATCATAGTTTGATAATTCCTCTTTTGAATCAAGAAACATTTTTCTGATATCTTTCAGGAAATTTTTAATTTCCTATATTTCCACAGTTCTCTAGCCAAGAGCCCTGATAATAAAATGCATGTTCATTCAATTTATGGTGCCAAGTTAGGCATACTATCTAAACTTTGAGAAACACTGTTATCATTTCAAATGATCTTAATATTTTGTAGAAATCAGAAACAAAACAAAAAAGGCAAACACAGTGTCAGAGAACTAAGTGTGGGCATAAAGTTCAAGAAAGAAAATAGGAAAGGATTGTGGTAGAACTTCATCTATGGAACTAGAGAATTATAAATTAGATAATCAGAATAATGAATGAATCCTTGAGTAGTTCTCTTATTGCATCTAGACAGGGTTGGTCTTTCCATGTCAAGATGATATTGGAAAGTCCATCCTTTAGGAGAAATGTTCTAGACCAAGCATTGTCAAACTGTAGGCCAAATCTAGTCTACTGTCTGTTTTTTTTTTCTTTTTTTTTTTTTACTGCCTGTTTTTGTAAGTAAATGAAGTTTTATTGGAATTCAGTCATGTTCACTTATTTCTGTATTGTCTTTGATTACTTTCATGTCAAAACAGCAGAGTTGAGCAATTGTGATCATCTATATGGTTTGTAAAGCATTTATTTATAACCTCGCACTGTATGGTAGAAGTTTACTGATCCTTGTCTAGACAATGCCTACATACTAACATTACTTTCAGAATAACAGGATTGGTAAATCTTCCAAATTATTCCAATGACAACATTCTGTCTACAGAAGCACTTTATTATTTTTGGTATTTCATTCTTCCTTTTTGAGTTTCAGATTTTCTCCTCCATACATCTCAAACACAATATGTCTTACCATGCCAACAGCATTAACTTCATGGTGAGTTCTGTTACTCACTAGTTGAATGATCTTTAGTTGGATTCTCTCTTTTCTAATTCTTGTCATTATCCTGGTTAACCCCAGCCTTTATATCTATGACATACTCGACATTATTCCAAATTCCTTGGCTACTTATTTCTAAAAACTCTTGCTCACCTTCTTTCAGAATTTTTGCTCATTTACAAAATAGTTACTAGTAGATATTACCTAAGATTTTTGTGAGAATCGATGAGATAAGCTATTATAAGATAATAGATTTTGCCACATGGTAATTTAAAAGCATCAAAATAGGAGGGCTCAAGAATAGGAGTATGGCACATTGTCTCTTTCAGTTCTTCCCCTTACTATTCTACTGTGTTTTCATACTCCACCTTATCTTGGTACACATGGTAAGCTTCCAGACACCTGTTAGTTGTCTAACTTACCTCAATGAAAACTAGTTTCCTTTCTCTCTCCACCTCAGTCCCATTTAGTTCTTAAATTTCTTTCTGATGTGGAGCTATCACTTAACCCCTCTTTTGCTGTTTATCCAACCCGAAACCCCACCAAAAAATACAAAAAAATAATACTTAAAAACATAAAAGCATATACATGAAACAGGAAGTTATACTGGAGTTTTCCAAATCACATTGTCATGTTTAAGTTTCTGGGTTTTCTTTTTTAAAATATTTATTTATTTATTTATTTATTTATTTATTTATTTATTTATTTATGAGAGAGTGCCTGCATGTGTGCATGAATGGGTAGGGGGGAGTGAGAGGCAAAAGAAGAGGAAGAATATCTCAAGCAGACACCATGCTGAGAGCAGAGCCTTACACAGGGCTTGATCGCAGGACCTTGAGATCATGACCCCAACCAAAACCAAGAGTCACATGCTCAATCTACTGAGCCATCCAGGCACGCCCAGGTTTCTACTTTTACAGGCTTCACCAAATTTTCCTCTCCTTGAAGTCTAATGCTATCCTGCAGTACTATATTCTATTCTTCTATCTCCCTATCATTTACCAATTACCAAATCACATCTTCAAATTTGGTACTGGCTCACATTCTTTATCCACTATCTTCTAACATCAACCTGGTAGATTTTATCATCTATGCAAATAATATATATTCAATAGACTATGATCAAAATTTCTGGATCCACAACTCAAAAGGCCTTCTTCTACCATCTCAGTTTAGCTGTACACTTCTGTGGTAACTCCAGAATTGTTATCACTTATGTCTGTCCCACCTCTGAAATATTTCACTCCAATATCCTATACTCTGGCCACAACTTATATCTTCCCATTTTCTCAATCTCTCACTTTCACTTCATCTGCTCACAATTCACTAAGACATAAACTAAATTTAGATCCTCTATTTTTCTCAGTCTCTCACCCTTCTCAACCTCTAGTTTTATGTATTCTCCTATCTAGCAGAGACATCACACTCCATCATAAAATCTTTATCACCAGATGTCATTTTGCCACATTCACCACAAATCCTCACTCAAGAATCAATCTAACCATCTACCTAGGGATGGCACCTAAAGACAGTCTCTATAAGAATGGACCCAGTAAGAGAGGCAGCAGATTTAGGGAACGAATGATATAGCGGGCATATTATTGTTTTCTCTAATCAACTAATCTCTCTGTGCCCAAGTTTGTCGATCATAGCATCATTCTGTTAATAACAGATGGTAAACTCAGATTCATTCTTGACTCCATACTCTCACTTATTAAACTAAGTGGTTTCAAAGTATAGTTCATATTTACACTGGTTGATATTTACACTTTGTGTTTTTCCTGTTATCACTGAAATTTAAGTTTCTATCATTTCCTATCTAAATCATTGATATCTATCATAATTCATTGCTTTTTCCTTGCCTTCAACCTAACATTGCCAGATTAAATTTCTTAAAGCAATACTTTCTTCATATTTCTATAATATTCTAATTTCTATAATATTCTCCAGTGGATTCCTTTTGCATTTAGAATTAATTTCATAATCTGGAGTGCCCGGGTAACTCAGTCAGTTAGCCCTCTGACTCTTGATTTCAGCATAGGTCATGATCTCAAGGTCTTGAAATTGAGCACTAACTCAGGCTCCATGCTCAGCAGGGAGTCTGCTTGAGATTCTCTCTTTCCCAACCCCACACTCCTCTCTCTCACACACAGAAATAAATAAATAAATCTTAAAAAATTAATTTCATAATCTTTTGCCTCACATCAAGGAATTCTGTAATCCACTTAACACCTATATACCAGTTTGTAATTATCTACCATGAACCTACATAGTACCTATACCTTCATCATCATACTTTTAACCATCACACACATATTTTGCATTTATTTTTCTCACCTTCACACTCTTACTCATGCTTTTCTGCTACCATTTACCTCCTCCTTCTCATGTCTGCTTCTTTCTCATTCTTCCTATTATTCAAGGGCCCTTCCAAATGTCACCTCTTTTTTAAGGCACTCTCCACATCTGGACTCTTCTTCTCCCTTTTATTTCCCTATATCATCTTGCTACTCAAAGTGTGGTCCTTGAAAGTGGCAATCAACATCACTTTGGGGCTTGTTAGAATTGCAATATCTCAGGCCCCATCCCAAACCTACTGAACAAGATTCTGAATTGAAAAAAAAATCCCTAGGTGGTTCACATGGTCACTAACATTTGAATGCATTGTTATAGGACAACTCCTATGTGGTTGCTAGTGCATTGCATTACTTTGTGTACGTAATTTTAGCAAGAAAAGTTAGGGTCCTGGAGTCCACAAAAAACTAGTTTCAGTTCCAACTCTGCCTATCTGTGTTATATCAGGAAGTAACTTAATTTCACTGAACCTCAGATTTGCAAAAATGAAGAAATAATACATAACTTGAAGGGGTATTTGAGGATTGAATGGCATCACTTTCTCAAAATGCATTGCACAGGACCTGGTACATAAGTTTTAAAAAAGCCGATTTTATGTTTTTCTTCCCTTCCTATTGAAGTGAAATTTCTTAGGTGGAAGAATTATGTCTTACACATTTTTTAGGTTCCTCAATGACTCTTGGCAGTGTAAGGGACCCATTGGAAGGCAGGAAGCTCAGCTGCTTGTTGATCAATGTATGCCCAACTAGAATGTGCTCATTAAGAATATATTGTGAGGGAAAAGGCTTTATAGTGAATGATGATTGTTAGATAAAGTCATTGCAACATAACACATATAAAAAAGGTTTAGAAATTATAGATTCCTTAGTCTGGAAAAGAAAAGCCTGGGACAACACATGTAACTGAATTCTAACATGGACTTATTAAATAGAGAAGAAATTACCATTTTTCATGATGCACATGAAAGAACTATGTACATATTTTGGACTACTGTATCCATAATGCCATCGTTTATTTTAAAGAAAAGACGATACACACAAAAATATAGTCACAGCAGCCTAAAAGTATCATACTGCTTCTCGTCCCATTTTCAGGTACCCAAATGTAACTGTGAGAGATGGAGTAAAGTTGAAGTTACCTATAAGGTCAAGAGGAAATGCGAGAGATTTGCTTTTCTCCAGTAGAAATTTCCTTAGGAGAATAACCATTTCCAACATACCAAGACAGCCAAGCCTAACTCAGTGGGAAAAAGAATTTTAAAATGTTTCCTAATCTTTGCCATCTAATTCTTCAGATTAAATTCAAAATAGTTGAATGATGATAAGCCCATATTATATGTAACAATTTTTTTAAATAAGAGTTGTTTAAAAAATAGGTCACAGTGAAAGTTATAATATTTTCTTTCTTCAGGATCTTTGCTAATGGGACTCACTTTGACAGATCCAGATTTGCTGAGAAGAGGTAAATTATTTCTTTTGGCCTTTCAACCCTAGAATCCTGTGATTCTGTATGCTAGCAAGACTTGAGCTGCAGACACTTTAAAACATACAAATAAGACACCTTAGAACAAGTAAATAAGCTGGCTCTCTTTGTTTTCATGTCCCTATTCAATTCACATCAGCAATTAACTTCATCCTTATTCTTTAAGAGTTTACTAGATTCCATGAACTGTGAGAGTTCATGTCAAGTCTATTGTCCTAGGCATATCCTTAACCCCAAATCAGGACATCTTCCCTTTAGCCCGTCAGGGCTTCATATGTCATTTCACACAATTAATCCCTATAAACTGTAAATGACCTTTAACAAATGTACCAGTGACTGCATCAAACATTATGTTGAGTTTTTTAATGACTGAAAATTTGAGGTCCATTGTAGTAATATAAAATAACAAAAAGATGGGAGGGGGGAGTAATTGCTTTAAAAAAGGGTTAAAAAAAGTTTCTCCTTCTGCCTGTGAAGCCTGTCTCCACCTTCTTAACCTCTATCTTACCTCTTATTTTCAGAATGTATATATAATCTACAAGAAACAAACTGTCTTGGGGCCTATATCTTCCCATCATCAACCACCCCTCAAATCCCACAGATTCAATTCCAGAAATCTGAAGAATAGTGTAGACCTGTATTGTAGATTTTTCTAAAGGGGAAAGCAGGGTTACACAAAGCATCATGCTGTGCTAAGCCAAACATGTTGAGTGCTTCATCAGTCCAACCCCTAAGGTCCCCACAATGGCTGCTCAGAAATCACTCTACTTCCATAAGCACACCCTCTTCACACAGCCTCCACACTGCTTTGTCTCTCTTCTCTGTCCATCATGACCTTGCGCATGATCCTGTCTGCCATTATCACCTTCTGCAAAGTGAAGCCATGTCTTTAACTCTTCCCTATCAAGGACCAACCTTCTGAAGAGCTGGATAATAAACTTTTTGGAACATTTTAATCTAATTCAAGAAACATTTATAAACATACGTATAATCTGTGTTCAAAGTCAGTGTCTAAGAGCTAGGAAAATCAGTTGAGGAACAAAAAAAATGTGCATAATTTGGGGCCTCTAAGAGTGTAATGGACTGCATGTTTGTATTTACCCAAAATTCATATGTCAAAACCCCAATCTCCAAGGGGATGGATTTTGGATATGGATCCTTTGGGAGATGAATTAAGTTTATAGGTCAGAAGGGTAGAGCATCCATGATAAAATTAGTGTCCTCGTAAGGAGAGAAACACACTGGAGCTCTCTGTCTCAGTCATGTAACGATAGAGTGAAAAAGCATCCATCTGTAAACCAGGAAGAGGACCCTCATCAACAATCCGACCATGCTGGCATCCTGATCACAGACTTTCAGCCTCTAGAAGTGTGAGAAATAAATGTTTGTTGTTTAAGCAACCCACTCTATGCTGTTTTGTTAGAGCAGCACAGACTGACTAAGAGAAGAGTACTAAAGGTATAATTAAATGTTGTAAAAGTGCTGAGAAAAAAAAAAAAGAAATTTGGGGTGGGGGTGGGGGACTAGGAAATGAATATCTGAGAACAAGGCATTTAAGCTAGAAGCATAATTTCAATAAGCATAAAATGCATTTCTGACTGGAGAGAGATGATAAACGTAGGTAGATAAATGTGAAAGCACATTATATGTTTGGGGAGTATCATACTGACATTAAGATAACTGGATAATAAAGAGCACAGGGAAATGGGAGGATGGTGGAAAATGAAATTGGAAAGTGACTTTGAGTCCATTCAGTCATTCAACAAATGATAATTAGGAATCTACAGTATGCCATACTATGTTAGGTGCTGGGAGTATATGGTGAGTAAAAGTACACACATAATTCCTGCTTTCATGTGATTATACCATATCACAGTGGCATAAATAAATAAGAATTATAAACTGTAACAGGTATATGGAGAGGTTTGCAGGGTGGTGGCATATTGCATGGGAACCTGGCATGGGGACTGGCCTACCTGAAGGTTCATTGAAGGCTTCCTTAAAGAAGAATACTAGGGTGAATATCCCAAAGATTATATTTCACTATGAAAAGAAGCAAGAAGACACAAACATTCTAGATATAAGAAATGGCACATTCAAAAGTTCACAGTGTGAGGATGAAAATTGAGAGCTAAATGTGAAGAGGTAAAGAGGAAATAAGAGGTGCAGGGCCCAAAGTCTGCCAGCAGAAAAGACTGGGGAATCCTTGAAAGTGATGTACAGTGTTGATTTGAAAAAGAAACTTTTCCCTGGATCAGAGAAGTCTCTTATACTAAGAACTTGGCATATAAAGGGTATCCCATTTAACACATTTGTAGAACGAAGAAAATGGGATCAGCAATAATTCAGTCATCCTTAGGGAGATGATGTCCTTACCGCGTCATCTGGATAAAGGGATAGAATTCCTCTTTCAACCTCTTCAAAACTCCTGAAATCATGGCATACCTCCAGCTCTATATGCCTGCAATTGCAGTTCATATAATGGTTGGTCAGTACTTCCATGCTGCACTAATGCTTTTGATGCCCTTTATAAAGTCAAAGCACTAGTCCTTAATTGCCTGTGATCTTTATCTGCCTCTGAGTACCATTTCATTAAGCTCCTTCAGCCACTTGCAAAATTAATCTTTATATTTGGTAGTACATTCTTTGCTTGATTTTGGGGGGATGAGTAGGTCCATTACATTTTCTGGCAGCCATCCTGAGTCAAAATTATTCACAGGAATATATAATAATGGCGAGAAGAGACTGAAATTGAGAGCACTTGCAGTATAGTACACTGACAGTCATTGGCTGAGAGGCCAAGTCTAGCTCAGACTGTCACACTAGCTCTTATTGGCTGAGAGACTCTGCCAGCAGACAAAGCCTGGAGAGCTATATCCAGACAGCTTATGGTTTATTATAAATGAGTAGGTATGCATATAGGTTATTCTTAGAAGAAAAGATTTAGAGACAAATAGAATAATAACATGTCAGGTCCTTATAACAAATTGGGGCACTAAATTGAGCTTATATATATTTGGATAAATAGTTTGTAAGATATAATCACTTTATTATGATTGGCAATATTTTTATATAATGTTAATAGAACTATAATAATAAATTTAGTGCATTTAGGAGGATATTTTTAGTGTATAAAATACACAAAGGCATTATTAAAATAATCTCAAAAAGGCAGATACTACAGGAGTGGGTGCCTGGGTGGTTCAGTTGATTAAGGTGGACTCTTGATTATGGCACTCTTGATTATGGTCGTGATCTCAGGGTCCTGAGAATGAGCCCCTAGTCAGGCTCTGGGATCAGCACAAAGTCTGCTTGAGATTCTCTCTCTCCCTCTGCTCCTCCCCCTGCTCAGGCTCTCTCGCTTTTTCTCTAATAAATAAATGAATAAATAAAATCTGTAAAAAAAGGAAGAGACTATATGATTGCAGTCATAAAAATGACAGCTCCAAGTTGAGAAAAGGTCCTCGCTAAAAAGAACTGTATAGTGTCACTCCTGATAACTTCTGCTGCAAGATCTGCTCTTCAAGCTAATAACATTATAATGAGCAGACACAATATGCAAATATAGTAACTAATAATCAGAGGCAGAGTAACATGTGGTCTTGTGAGATTCACTTTGTTGGGGGAGGGGGTTAAGATATAAGGGCTGTGAATTGAGAAGAGGACAAAAAGTGAGATTACAGAACAGGGAATGATTTGAGTGATAAATGTAAATGAATCCACGGAGCCTGGGATGTAGAGGACTTTGTTTTTTATGCAGAACACTAGCTTGCTTGTTCATTTTCACTACAGAAACAAATTCCAGACAGAAAAACAATGGAATTCATCCACTCAGTGGGTTTTGTTAACTGGTTGAGACTGTAGCATTTTTCTCCTTTGAATGTTCCCCTTACCCACTGATACTCACAGAAGTCCAAGCCAGGTGAGGAGAATTAGTATAAGAGAGTCAAGGAAAGGATATGTGTTTTAGAAAAAACAAAACAACGCTGAGCCTCAGTATGGGAAAAGAGACTTAAGAGAGGGCAGGGGTAGATAAAAGGAGACCAAGAGAGAGATTGAGGCAGCAGCCTAAACAAGAGGAAATGGTTTCTCTGACTAGATCATTTCATGTCTTAAGGAGTTCTAGGCTTATTCTGTTGTCCTGACCCTTCATTTTGAGATTGCACTGCACAACCAAACTGGTTCAATTTCTTCTTGTTTCAGCTTCAGATCAAGAAGAGACTTCTTTTCCCCACTCCACACTCTTCCTCCCTGTCACCCTCTACAGACTCACACTCTCTACCACCATTTTATTATACACTTACAGGGCTGCCTAGCACTCTCTAGCTCCTCTGCCAGTCATTAAGGCTTCAGCTTAATGGGCAGCTTCACATAGGTGGCAAGCTAGGAGCAATTATAAAATGCCTGTGGGCACCTTGCATGGTACATTGCTGCTTCAGGCATTCTCATTATAACGCTCCAAAGAAAACCTATGCCCACTCCCTGGATGAAGAAAAGGAGACTTGGATGGAGTGAGAAGGTCTGGTTCAAGTTACACACAGAAGGTCTATGATTGGACTGATTTGAATCCAGGTCTTCACTGATCTCAAAGTCCTGGACCTTCTCACAACGTTGTGCTGCCTCCTAGTGGAACATCTGCCTTTGGCCTACTTTTATAGTTCACAATACCAAATGAGAATATTATGCTTGAACTGCTTTGCAAATAAAAAGATTGATATCCAGTTCCTTGTTTAGGGCATACTGTGGAGCTTAAAAGAGGATTTATTTTTTCCTTAGATTTTCAGGTATTCACCATTGCCAACTGTTGGTTGATCAATAAGCTGTATACATCAAGTCTTATGGTTTCTGTGGGAAATAGGTTTTTTGGTGTGCGTGTGTGTGTGTGTGTGTGTGTGTGTGTTTTAATAATTCTAAAGGACTTTATTACTTCTGGTGATTGCAGCAAGAAATATAACATATCATATGGAGATCACTGGACATGGCTTAATGAAATGAACATGGGATGGTGGATATTCAATAAATCCAGGATGGAAGAATAAACAAGAGCTCAAAATAACAATATTACTGAAATAACAATAATAATAGTACCTTGTATATGCCAGCAGTATTCAAGTTACCATTCAGATATTGAGTCCTTTAGTCTCCTATGAACTAGACATTCTTAAATCTATTTTACACCTGAGGCTTAGAGAAGTTAAGTAATCTGTCCAAGGATGCAGAGCTCATGAGTGAAGAAGCTGGATTTATAGCTCAGGGTTGACTTACTTCAAAATCCTTGATTTGCCTCCTATGCAATTCTCTCTGCTTAGAAATCTGTATGCAATAAATTAAATAATTTTTAAGATGTATTTATGTAAAGTACTATGAGAAGTATAGTGAAGAAAACAAAGATGGATAAAATAAAAATAAATTATGGTGTCTCCCCTTCAAAAGCTCACCATCCAGTAAAAGGCCTCTAAAATATTTATTAAGCCTTTCTGATACTTTAGTGGTCTAACCATACCTTTAAAAATCTATTTCCCATATGCCAATGAAGGGTACTTTTCTCTTTATGTGCTTTCCATTTTAAGTTGAATAAGTCATCAGTTCAAAATAAAGTCATCAATATTTTTAACTTGACCTTTCTATCCACATGTCTTTGTATAGATATAGAGACATTTATGTTTATCTACATTTATATTTATGTATCTATATGTCCTAGATATAAATATAGATATATAGATCAGATACAAACTAATTAATTTTCAAGGAATTCATATATGAAGATAATTACCTTCTTTAAAAATATCTATTATTTAAACAAATTGGGAAACTGAGGTACACAGCTACTTTTGTTTTATATATTCAGATGAGTGGATTCAATGCTATTAATATATAAGTTACTTTCAGCATTTCATTACTCTTCATTGAATTCTCTAGTCATTGCATCATATTTCACTCAGAAATATACACAATTTGGGAGGCCTAGATGGTTCAGTCAGTTAAGCGTTGGACTCTTGATTTTGGCTCAGTTCATGATTTCAGGGTTGTGAGATCGAGCCCCACCTCTGCACTCAGTGTGGAGTCTACTTGTCCCTCTCCCTCTGCTCCTCCCCCAGTTCGTGCCCTTTCTCTCAAATAAATAAACAAAATCTTTAAAAAACAAAGAAAAAAGAAATATGCACAAGTCAATTTGATATATCCTATTTTTTGCAAATTAACGAAGGGCCAGAATAGTCTCACTCATGATTCCATCACATTTTAGACTTGATTCTTTTTCCAAAATGACTACGGAGAAAACAAAAATAACACCTTCTATGTCCAGATTATGTTGCAAATATAGAGAGTAATTTTAATTACTAAAGACATATGTCAACTAAAAATAAGGCCAAGACAATTAACTCATTTTATCTTGACCACCAACTATCAGCCAAAAAACAATGACTGCCACTCATTGGTGCCTAGTCTTGGATTTGAACTGATGACCTGAAAATAACAGGCTTTTTACTTCCCACTTCTCAAACCAATCCCTTAAATCATACCCTTCCCCTAGTTGGACATCCCCAGATGAGTAATTGGACACATAACAAAGCAACAGATGGCCTTTAGATAGCTAAAGATGAAATGTTGAAATGTTTGGTGTTTTCATTTTGGTCTTCCTTTGCCTTGCCTTTCTAGTTGACAGTTAAAAAAAAAAAGTTTATAGCATTCTGTTTAGATGCTCTAGGTTGAATTTTTGCACAACCGACCATCAAATATGTTTCAAATGGAGGAGAAACGAATCCTTGCTGGAGAGCCTTTGCAGAGTAATGCAATCCCCAGAGAGCCAGAGCAGCACTCAGAGACAGATGCTCAGTGAACTAACTGTCTCCTAACTGCAGGGGTGGCCTACCTCCTATATAAGTGTAAAGCCCCATGAAAGCTAAAAATAAAGGGAACATAGAAAAGTAATGTAATGTGTTCACCATTTTGGGCTTCAGAAGTGCACGGCAAGATTTCCCCTTGGGATCACTCCACTTTGTAGTTTGTTTCTCTGTATGTCCTACATCATTACCTTCTTTCAGACACCTGAACTATTCATGTTTCCTTAACTGGAGCTACGCTCTTAAGAGCAAACCCCAAAATCCTTCATTGCAAAGAAGGTCATTATATAGTAGATAGAAATCTTAAGAGGAAAAAGCCTATATCAACTGGTGGTATAATCCCCAAGGGGAAACAGACTTTAGTTGAACAATCAGAAACCTGGCTTGCTTTATGGTGTTTACACTGCTGCGTGCTAATGGATCACCATAAAGGAAGCAAAAGGGCTCTTACACCATTGAGTAGGCTATCATGGGAGTCTTCTGAGTGTGCCTTTTTTATTTGCTGCAGTCAGGTTAATGAGCTCACCAGCCCACTTGATGTTGAGGACTTTGTAACAAAGCAATCTCTCATTAAATGCTGCCTGGCACCACTCTCTTGAAGCAAAGGGACATTCAGATTATTGAATGCCTTTGTACTCCTCATTCCTACCAGGCTATGGAGTCCAGCAGTGGCATCAGTCCCACACACTTCCTGGCAGGCATCCAGTCATCCGCCTGCCCTCTTCAAACTGCATGGGCATTTGCCAATCTAAGCAGCACTGGTAGGCAAACAAGCATGGCACACGACTCCTTTGGCTGAAAGCCAAATGTGCAGCTGAACAATCTAATTTGTTTCTACTGTAGAGGGAAACATTCTTTCCCATTCTTTCCTATTCAGTTGAATTTACATGTAAAAGTTTTGTTGTGCTACAAAGGAATGTGCGTTTATCTACATTTCCTTTCTGCCTTTACACCTTTTTAGTCTCAACAGTGCAGGTCATGATTTTGTCTGTGGCTTTATTTTAAGTACCTCCTGGCTGACAGTTTCTTCAATGAAATGACCCCAGAGTGTTATCAGCTAGCTAGCAGGTGTGTCTCTATTCAGAATCTTGCAGACAGAAGTGCATCCTGGGTAAAGAGCAATCTATGCACAATCCGGTTTTTTTTTCAATATTACTCATGAGATTTAATGGTTCACTGTTATAAAAAAAAAAAAAAAGCTAAAAAGATTTTTTTCAATTTCAAATTTTTTAGGGTGTTGATAATGCCCAGAGACATACTGATCTAAAATAGGATCACATAACTACTTTCTAAATGCATTTTTATTATGTTTTAATAAACAGTCATCTTTTTTATATTAATAAGTTCTCTTTCCAAGCTATTAAATGCTTACTTAAAAAAATTGTGAGAGCATATAGAACAGATGCTCAAAAATTAAGTGTAATTTTGGCTCTGGTATTACATTTAGGCATAGAAGAACATGTAAGGGTATTCTGAGATAAAAAGAATTGTAACCAAAATTTTACATTCTTATTTAATTCAATTTCCAAATAATATCTATATAAAATTTTTCTCACTATTTTAGTATGGCTCTTTGAAAAAAAAAACAATTTAAATTACAATAATCTTAAAAAGCCAGAACATTTTGGAGATTTGTGCATATTTGGGAAGAGGCTTGTCTATCAAATCAAGTGAAAACAGTCCACCTATATTCGTAAATTTGTTTGAGAACATAAATGAGGCAATGGAATGCATACTAAAAATTGCTCCCTGAAAAAGATTCAAATTTAAAACCAGACCAGAGTAAAATAAAGTATAAATGTGTAGTTGGCATACAAAGCAAATCACTGTAAGAAAGAAAATAATCTTAAAATTAGCACACTTTTTTCTCATGCGTTTAAATACTAGGATGGGACAGATAGTGATGTAACAATACTAATTTAATTTTTTTCAAGCTTACATGCTATGTCATATTTCCATTTTTATCATAATATATTCAGTTTAAGAAAAAGCAGCAGTGTCAAGTATAAACCTAAAGCCATGCTCTTATAGATCGTTTATTCAGCTTATTGCATAGTTTACGTATACATGTTTACAGTTTGCTTAGTAATGTCAATTCAACTACTTCCAAATTTTTAAAAATATTAGCTATGTTCAGATAATTTGGTATCAAACCTACTAGTTATTAAATTTTTTACACATTTAACTTTATAATGATTTTCAAAAAACATTTTTCATTTCAGATCACTGTACTAAAGGCTAATTTTATGTCTGGTTCTAGGTATTATCTGCTTATATAATAAGGTAAATCCATATTTTAAAAAAATCTAGACCTCATCTCAATTTAGTCGGTAATTTAACATCATGTGCTAGATAGCCTTTATTGTCAATTAAAGAGGAATATGAAAACAAAAAGGATGTCAATAATCCAAGATATCTGTGTTCATTATTTTAAGAAAAGAGTAGATCTGGATAAAATTTATGTTGCCTACCATAATCTTTCCTACAGGAGGGGATGAAGGTATTATAAAAACCCAAACTGCTGGCAGCAAAGCAAAAGAAAAAAAACCCTAAAAACAGTAAGAAATGAGCTGGTACGTAGATAGAGCTTTCTTCCTAGATGATTGTCCTTTATTCTCCCTTAGGATGCTTCAAATGACAGAACTTTGTTCTGTATTTCAGGTATACCCACATATTCATATCTTAGATCAGTCTGGATATATGACATCTTAGAAACAAAGCATTCATTTGACCCTCTAACTAGATTGAGTGCGATAACCACATATTTTGGTAAACTGTAGGCACAGGTTATCTACAAGGTTTCAAGGAAGTCTGTCTTCCTGATTTGAAGTAGTGAAATTCTCTGTTACTGTGACCCAGGTAACTTGCTATCATCTTTCCTGGTACAAAACCAGGAAAATTGAGGAATACCTCATCACAAAGCATTACAATGTTAGCCTGGTGGAAACAGTTTGCAATTTCAGAGTATTTGTAGAGAAACTGATTCATTTGAAAAATATAATCTGTAACTATCTTGAGAAAATTGCACAGAAAAAAATGTTAGAATATGACTGATTAATCCGAAATATGATGAGTCGGAATGCATATAGGTTCTTTATCATTTGCAAATATTCATGTCTTTGTTATTACCTCAGCTGATTTTTTAAAACCTGACAATCATTTGATGATAGTCATCTTGTCTGATATGTTATTTTTTACTAAGTTTTTGTATATAAAATAAATTAGATAAAAAAATCTATATGTCCATGAAGACATATAGTGAGATGCTAGGACATAGCCTACCCCATTAGATGTTGGCCAACATCTAATCAGGTTTTTTAAAAAGTCACCTTTTAAAAGAATCAAGTTATAATAAAGGTATATATACACTAGCAAATTTTACATGTCTACCAAAAGATTCTGCTATTAAAATATCAATTTACAATGAAAAACATAGACAATAATAAGATTTTTAAAAACCAGAATCTTAACGTATCTTCAATGATTTGGATAAGCAGATTGGTTGACTAAATGCTCTGCAAGTAGTCTTCAATTTTTTATCTAGCTATTTATAGAAAGCTGCAGAAACAGCTGAGCTGACTGAAGTGATGTCACATTTGCTGGTGGAATGGCTCGTTCTAGAGCACGCTCAGAGACTGCATGAGTCTCCTTAAGGTTTGGTGTACAACCCTAAGCAGTGAGAAGGTGTAAACATGGGCATTTTTCAGGCCCACCAATCAATATTGCATTGATGACTTTCTACTGACCTTTAACCCCATGAGGAATACCAATAGCACCATACTGAATCTTCCCGTCTTCAAGGGCTGCCTAGCATAAGCTACCAATTTTACAATCGATCAAAAGTCATCTCTGTGAATAAAGCTTGAGATTTCAGGCAACAGCAAGCAATTTTTGAAAGGTCAGGGCTGGGTTTTTATTTGCTTGACCTGTGCTTTCAACTTGTATCATAGTTCTTTATAACCACTAAAAGTAGTAAGAAAATTTCAGATTTTTTCCCCATGTATTTTTAGTAAGCCTTTGGGCATTTTCACTGTCCCTAAAAGAATATGGTTGCATGGCAACCTTCACAGTTGCTATGGAGACTCCATGTGTAAGCAGCTGCTGCAATCAGCATTAACTCCAGGCTTGCAGGTTTGTCATTCCAATACATAGGGAGGGGGAAACAAATAGGACAGCACATTGCCGTAAAGGGGAAGTCACCTAGATAATGTCACTCACAAACATATGTTCCACAATTATTCTTTCCACTGTTTTATTGCTGCAATTATAGCTAAACTAAGATTACAAAATTATATGGTTTTAATTTGCCTCTATTGACTATGTTTCACTTCCATTAAAATTAAGTCTGAACCCATTTACGTTGAAAACTGTTGGCTTTCTGGAAAAATTTTTTTTTGCTTTCTCATTTAATGTCAACAGGGAAAAAAAATCAATGCCCATAGAAACCTTTGTATGAAACAAGCAACTTAGCCCAAATATAAATTAACCTAACATGTAAAATGTGGCCTCTGTCCCGAAGTTCCATTTGTATTTCTAATATTTTCAGTTGTGTCGGGCAGGATAGACCACAAGGATGCCTCTGATGACACTGATCCGAGCCTTTAAAATGTAAGCAGAAATGCCAGTTAAGCCATCTTAAGTCTCTATCCTTAACCCATCCCATCATCCTTAAAGATTGCTGCATGTGATCCCAATGTCAGTCCTTAAAAAGAAAACTCAAGAGCAAAGATGGTAAGAAAATCATCACTGATACTTCTTTCAAACAATTTTTAATCTAACCCTGGTAAACCTGAATATTGCAAGAATCTTCGATACCACAATATCTGATATGTTTATTATATAAAAGACATGAGCACAATACTAACTTAGAAATCATTTACAACATAGCATTAGGTGACCATATTTTTACAACTGTAGGTTTAAAACATCACCAAAAAGTAATCATTTACCACTCTTATCCTGATATTTCAATGTCTCATTTGGAGATACAACGCTTCTTCACTGAAAGCTAAGAATTATCAGTAAAAAATCAATATTTTACTTAAGGCAATTTAACCATTTGCTTTCTAATTTATATGATGTAATACTAGCAGACAAGAAAGTAAGTAGCTTTTATTGTATTTAATTAGATCTTAGTGGCAGCATAGTATTTTTGCTCTACAATATAGAATGGCCAACTTTTTATTTTTCGCTTTTGGATTTTTAAAAATAATTATTAATCCACTAAATAAAAGATTTCTCAAATACATTTCTGTCCTTATATATAAATTGCTGAAATGGAGCTGTGTTAAAATAAAGCCCTTCATAAAACTTTTAGATATAGGTGGTATCAAGTGTTAAAGACAGTTCTCTAGTTTTAATATTTATGTAGAAAACAACCATTACTATTTTTTATTATCTATCACTTAGAAACTTATACCCCAGACATGTCAGAAAAGATATTTCTTGAATTAAATAGTAGCATATAAAAATCTTTCTGTGTATATATGTGTATATACATACATACCTACATATATATACATATATATGTTCATAGAAAGTATTAGTGGTATTATCTTTACATTAGTAGAATAGTATATGATAATAAAGCATAATTGCCCATTCTAAAAAGCCTTACTTAGACACATTTAAAAGGTGAAATTTAACAATAGCTAAAAGGTAGTACATTAATATGTTCATGATTAAAATATAACACACACAAATTTCAGAAACTTATAATTACCATTTTAATGGATCTTTAAGTAGATACCTAATTGCACAATTCATAGACCTTTTCAAAAAGAACCAAATGTTGAGTTATCCAATGTTAGGATGATTTTGTTAATCTGATGTTTTCATTTTTTACCTCTTAGCGTATATTAAAGCAAACATTCATTTTTTTAATTGCAGTAGACTATAAAAACATGCATCCTCCCACAGACCTCGTTCACTACCATTTGGATGGAAGCTTATTTAGGTTTAGAGAATCAAAATACAGTCTACAAACCCTGAAAATGAAAACACTGATATACCCTTAAGCACAGCAGCGTTAGCAGGTGCTGCTGTAATACACAAATCCAGATAACACTGAGTGACCTATTTTTAAAGCCTGTCCAAGAAAAGCGACATCAAGAAATTGAATTCTTTGCCCTTTACTTTAATAGTTCCTTGTCATGCAATCTTTAAATCAGAAAGGGTGATCACCACAAAACAAATCCCCAACCTGATGTATACAAAAGGGGTCTCTTTGCAGTTCTGTAGACTGGTACTTATGGCCTAGTCATTACAGTTTGCATTTTACCAGAATATAGGGCAGAGAACTCACACTCAAGTAAATACAAATTTACCCATCAGGATATAAAACCGGGTCTACTAGATAATAAGAAAGGTAAAAATCATATTGGATTTTTAAAAATATAGTGATCATTTCCCAACACATTTTACATTAATCTGAAAGATATTTCAAATCATATAATAAAGATGCTTTAACAACAAAAATTTTAGTTTGCACAATATCAAACTAACATTAGGATCTATATTTCCCATTCCCAAACTGATCAAGCACTGGAGTCTTTGAGTTCTATAATAATAGAATACATCCCAATTAATATAGTAAAGGATACACCTATAGTTGTAGATACAAAATACACTTCAAAATGGTTTTCTGGTGAATGAACCATTGTGCTATTTTCTGTAAAAGTGACATGAATCCATGAAGCTAATTATTTAGACAATTTGAATACTACTTCCCGTGACTGAGAATGAGAAGGTTTTATTTCGCTTGAATAATAGGAATTAGCTTGTGTACATTGAATGTAGGATGCCAGTTTCAACTAAATTGTGTTTTCATGGCTCACTAAAATAAAACAAAAAGTAATTTTTTTCCAACTTATTTGAAAAGTTTTATAGTTACAGAAGATTTGAATAGTATAACAAATACCCATATATCCTTCAGTTAACTCAACAATTGCTAACATTTTTGCCACATTTGCTTTCTCTTAGTCAAAAATTGTTGAATGTTGGCAATATTGTGTTTCAACCTGAAACATATCTTCTTATGCTGTACCATTTGAACTTTAGCTTAAAAACATCATGACATCTCTCCTCTAAATACTTCAGCTTGTGCCTCCAAAGAGCAATGGCATTCTGCTACTTAAACCACCATATCATTACCACACCCAATCAAATTAACGTGTTACGATAATAGTATTATCTATTTTAAAATCCATATGTAAAATTTATCCACTTCTCTTGTAATACCCTTTACAGTTTATTTGGTGGTGGGAGAAGGAATCTGGAATCCAATCAAGAATTATGGAGTATACATTGCATTTAGTTATATAGATCTCTGTAACCACCTTTAATTTAGAATAGTTGCTCAGCATTTGTCTTGCATGCATTAATTTTTTTAAAGAACTCATGTCGGTCATTTAAATGTCCCACAACTTAAATTTCGTCTTCTTTTTTTAACAATTAGGTTTAGGTTAAATTTTTTGGCCAAGAGTACAACAAAAGTAACATTATGTCTGGCTATAAAAGATTACCCTCTTTAAAGGACTGTACCTAGCCCCTATTCTAGGTTTGTTCATTTTTCTATCACTAATTTGAATGAATTGCTAAGAAAGCACAGTCATTTGCCACTGTCACTGAAAGTATGAAATCCTACAATTCATTTAAAATAATTTGGTTGATTACACCTTGGACCTGGATCTCCCAGCCATTTTACTCATGTGACTTATAATGACAATTTGGGGTGCCTGAAATACTTCGTGATTAAATTTCCTTCTCCCAATCCCTCCACCTCCTTACAGTTGATAGAATGGCCAGATTGGAAGTAAAGGAGTTTCATAGCGTTTTGGTATTCTAAGGCTAGCACAATGCATTTTTCTCCCAATACTGTTAAATATATATTTATTATATCATCATTATATCTTTAGAATACATAGAAAAACAGCAAAAAATGGAAATTAACTGCAAAAACAAAATCATTTCCCCAATCTATTTCAGAAAGCATATGAAAAGCCTAAAAATATTGTTCACATTTAAAATTTTAAATAAGTCTATAATTTAATAATAATATCAAAAAGCAAAAAAAAAAAATACGCTTCTCTCTCAAATAGATAGAAAATAAAGGAATTCTAAAAAATGTTGACAACATCCAGTATCTACCTGCTTTCAATCCACCTGGCAATTTAGATGTATAAATGAAGTTTTGTCATTTTTTTAGAGCAAAATTCAAGAAGAGATCTTTCATATCTCTTTTCTAATCTCATTCATTCCTGCATTATCTAGTGCTTGGTTCTGATTTGCAAATAGAAGACTACATTTGAAACACCTATGCCCAATAGGCCACTTATATTGGATAAAGTATGTAGATCCTACAGCCCCTTTAAAAAGCCTTTCTATAAAATGTAAAATAATATGTATTTATCCTTGTCAACCTTACCAAGTGTGGAGCTACCCCAAATGCCAACAAATTCATTTGCCTTTCAAGCATTTTAGAATTTTTTTATTAGAACTCATGATATTAGAATCCTTTATATCAGGATGCTTTGTAAATTTTAAATCTTTTACAAATGGTGGAATAAAAAGGCCAAGTAGATTTAAATGGACATTGATAAAATCTCACATGTACTGGTGGCATTACATCTGGCAAGTCACTTAACCTCTCTGATCCTTAATTTTCCTTATAAAATTAGAATGATAATAGCTACCATTTAGGAGTAAATGTATGAAAAGTACATGACATGAAGTTGGTGCTCAGTAAGTTGTAACTATTTGTAATCTTGTAAAATCATGATCATAGCCCTAATTTCATATACTACACTACTAATAACAGACTTGTTTAAATAGGTATGTGACATACATTTATGTAACCTTTCTTTAGGTAAAGGTCCTCCTCCCTGGAAATCTATGGCTAATTTAGACATACATATGCGCATACACATAGACACACACTCATGCTCACACAATTACACATGTATCAATGGTAAAATTTGGTGTGACTAAAGTATTGCAATGATATAATGAATGTAATCAACTTCAGTGGATGGGGGGGAAATAGCCACATACTTTGTTTTCCAGAACCCCGGCATACCTGTGTTTGAGGACCAATAAAAGAAATACATCCTAGAAAGCTAGAAAATGGAAATCCTGCTTATGTCCCTATAGCCAAGAATTTTGCCCAAAAACACATGTATTACTCATGCTGTTAACATGCTTATCAAACCAAAAGAGGTAAATTATCTAGAATGTAGCAATGCCCACCATTAATTCTGCATAAGTGATTCAAAGCTACAACCAATACTAATGTTTAAGAAGGGCTTTCTTGAATTCAGTGAAGTTTTTGTTTTGCTGGGTATCCTCATTTTTAATTCAATTTTTACTTTTATTTGCATCATTCAGAACACTCAGCCAGTATTCTGTTTCGCCATCTAATCTGTTTTGATATTTTTCTTTTAAATGGAAACATATTTTCTACTAAAGAGGAAAAAAATGTGTTTAAATGCTTCCCTGCCCAACAGACCTACATTTGAATGAATAAAAATAGCGACACTAAGTATATAAACCTTATGTAGTGCAACTTGTATAATAAATATATGTGTCCCAAAAATAATAGAAAAAAAAAGAAAACAAAAGCTAGTTTAAAAAAAGAAAAAAGAAAAACCTCCATAGGCATTTGTGAGCCTTCTCATAATTCCCATACAGCCAACTCGAAAATACTAATGTATAATAAAATTAAAATGTATTCTTGCACAGAAAAGATTCAAAAATTCATCTTATATAATAATTTTTAATAAAAAGCTAAATCACTTATAAGATTTAGCTCTCTGAATATAGACTTATGAATGTCACTGCTTTAGTTTATATTTGGAAAGAAAATTACTCAACTGATAGCCCTCTTTTATAGTCTTTAATGTCAGATCCGCTAAAGTTACTGCTAAAAGTGCAATGTTATAAATTAATATTAGTATGATTCTTAGCAATAGGAAAATATAGGCCAATTTACAATGGCACAAAATTATAATAGCACAAAGGTTTTATATTTTAAGGCAAAATATTGCGTTATATATATGTATATTACTAACTCAAAATAAATATTTGTTTATTTATAGCTGTAAAGCAGCAAGCATTTAAAAGCCGCATTTTTTTCTAAAACAAAATTGCAAAACCTCTGCCTACAGTGAATATCACTTCTAAGGTCTGAGAGCAAGCTTATCAGGACTCTCAGTCTATATTCCAATGCAACATTATTGTAATTAACTCTGTAAATGATTATACAAAATATGATTTATTATTTACAAATCTACATTTATGGCAGTAAGACACAATAGTAGTTACATTTTAAAATATACTACTTATTTATCCTGATCTTTAACTTAAAGGCCCTAATCGCATTCTAGCTTCTTTCTTAATAAGATAAATAGGTTTGGGCTAGAGACAATTCAAGTGATGTAACAAATTTTAAAACTGAACAGCCTAAAATAAGTACTTGGGAGGTGTTTTTTTTTTTTTCTTCGAAAAACACTTTTTCTCCTCTACCCTCTCTAGTAACCATTTTTTTTCCAAGATGGGGAGGGAAAATGTTTACATTATCATCTACTATAGCCATAAAAATTTACCAAAATCTCGTATGCTTTTCTAATAGCATGGTTTCCTATTACTGTCATTTTAGTCCTTTTGTGTTTTACAGAGGAAATCCTCTCTGGTCCTAAAGGCTATAATGCCAACCCTCATTCATGAACAATTCCCTTATTATAGAGACTGGTGCAAAGTAAATCAGTGAACAGAAATGTAATACTGACCCAAACCCATCAAAATTTTCATGGAAAGAGGATAATCACATTCCAGGCTACTTTTGTGGGCTTTCATGGGAAATTCCTTTTAACAAAAAGTGATATAAAAATGATATTCACACAGCAAGGATAAGAACAGCAACTAAAGGTTTGAAAAGCCCACCAGGAGAGAAAATTCAACCCACTTACAATAAATCAACTGCTATATATTTCTCTAGGTTTAGTACCCAAAAAGAACATGATATGAATCCATTTTTCTCTTCAGATTCTTTTTAATCCTAGAGATAAAAACTACCCTACTGTTTCCAAATGCTTTTTCATTTTAATGGTAAAAATAGCTACCAAAAAGATGGGATTTCACTGTGAATCTCTTACCCGTACATACTACTGCAAAGTATAAAATATATACACACTTTATTTTAAAGTCACTAATTGCTAACTTGTATTTTAAGCCCGAAATATTTTAACAATTTCATTAATTAGAGTATCAATACTCTCTCAATAGTATAACTTCAAATACCGAAATAGCATCAAAGAATCACACTATTAAATAGATTTTATGCACACAATACTTTTAGAGCAATATAGTTCTCACAACCAATACCAGCAAACTGCATTTGTTTGGCAAACTCTTAACCTGCCTAATTTCAAATTCTTACTTCTTAAAAGCCATGATATAGATTATTCATACACTTAGTAAAGTGCAACAGAGAAAGAGGCTTTTGACAGACTAATCAAATTGACTTATAATAATCCCTCTATTTGGGAGGATGAGAAAATTATGATAAAAGATTTTAAAACAAAGTTCTGATATTAAATGCTATATTCTACTTGTATTAATTGCTCTAAACAGGAACTTTAAAAAGAAATGAAATTATATTATCCACCCAATATCCCATAACTGTCAAAGTATTACTCTATTTTATGGCTCACGTTTTTTCTTGAACATACTTGATTTTTAAATATTTGTTCAAAAAATTTAACTAACATAATTTATTCTCTTAATGGGCTTATTTTATTTATTCTTGTGGAAAAGAATGACTCATGCTGACACTTTTAAAAGATAATTATTTTGACAAATATAATATTCATAGAAATCTAACAAAACGTATTTTTACTTGAGGTGTTGAATGTAACACTTGTAAAGATGGTTCTCTAATATGTTAAATTCTCTCACCTAGACTCATAACAGGCATTTTGTTTTCACTCACTCAGTTACTCACAAGGACATTCATCATTTCTGAATGTGCTTTTGAAATTTGCACAATTGTAATGAAAATTATAAGCTATAGTGTACAAGTAATTATTATTATATATTTTGTAATTTATTTTGTATTATTAAAATACTTATTTTGTATTTTCAAAGACTTTGTGATAACCTAAATTGCCAACTCTTAATATCGGCTATTGTTTACATTTTAATGATTAACTAAGCCAACTACTACAGACTTTATTTTTAAGAGTGCAATGATTACATCACTATTTTTTTATTACCGTAAATCATAATTATTAATAGTCAGATATTACTTTATTCTCAAAATAGACCTTATCAGCTAGCTGCAGCTGTTTTTCTAAATTGAAAGACAATACTGATTATTAATTATGCCATTGTGTATCACTTTCATACATGATCTCTCTGACTATATATCATTTTGAATCAGTTAAAATAGGTGATGGCTTTCCATATAATTTTAAATGTATGCACTCTAAAAGTTAAAATCAGAATAATGCTCTGAAATTATGGTATTTTAACCGTTCTCTAAATTTAAAGCCAATCTTCCTTCATAATTAACCAATGTTTGTAACTCAATTTTTATTACTCCTAAAGTGCAGGAGAATATCTGGCTAATTGGAAATATGGGACAAAACTTTCAAGTAAGTTAAGTTAAAAAAAAAAAACTTGGACATAATGAACTATGTCACTTACTGCCCATGAACATTAGGTATCTTTCTCTCCTGGTGTGTCAGCAAAGCCACACACATTCTTTCTTGCTACAAATCTGTAAATCTGAAAAGGAGTAAAGAACATGAATAGAAAATCTCTTTATAGAATAAAAAAGCATGGGGTGTTATTAAGGAGAACTGTAAGCCCTATTCTATTCATAGTAATTACAGGATCAGATCAGGTTAATGTGCGGACCTAGGTCAATAAAGTACTGTAGGTTCACGGCTTTAATCTCTTTCAATCCTATAGTCTGCGGGGCTGACTGCTCTGCTTGACTCAACAAATCACTATAGGTAACATGGATGGCATGGGAATTTTTGGCAGAGTGGAAATATGTATTTGCAGTCAGTCTCAAGTTTCACAAGATAAAAAAAAAAACCCACTAATGTCTCAGAATAATTTGACAAGTTTTTCTCTCTCAACTCAAATAATAAAGGCCAAATTTCATTTCTAGGTAATGCTATTTTTAGTCCTCTTTTCACAATAAAATCTGTTTCGTTATTAAATTTTTCACCCACCCATCATTCACAGAAGATATTACACAATCTTGATAAACATATAAATGAGAACCTAAACAGATTAGAATTTGGCCTTATGCACCTTGAGATAATCCTTTTTGTTTTCCTACATTTTTCTCTAAAATTTCTATGGAGGATAAATAACTAAAAATTCAAAACTTGATATCTCATGCACAGAGATAATTTGGTTTTTTTTCCCTGAAAAGTGTTTTCCAGGCTCTGTTTCTCTCCTAATATTGTGAAATTTTCTGCCAGTAATGAATACAAAATCCTTTTTTTATGATTTGTTAGGGTTATGATGATTGTTCTCTCTTTTTATAAGCTTGTTTGAGGTTAGTACCAAGAACATCTTACTCTTGGAAAACATTTGAAGACTATGCTAAATATACAATTCTTTAAACAATTGTCTCATTGTATAGTGATCCATGTAAAATATATTAAAAATGAGAGACACTAAAATTTTTAAAATAAAATTTCTCCTTTGAGTTTAATGCATATGAGTGAAAAATACAGTAATCCTTAGTGATTCTTTTCCTTCTTCAGAGTTCTGGTAATTGTTTTTGCCACTGTTTTCCTCTTAAATTATCAGTCTCTAGACAACAGCTTATATTCAAAACCTACTCATGTTAGATGATGGAAGAAGCCTATAGAAGAGAATAAATAGTAAATGAAAGAGAATTTGTGTATATGTGATTGCATCTCTCATGCACTCCAGCATTGGAACATCTCACACTTTGTTTCTCTTTACCTTCAAAAAAGTAGAGTACTTATGAACAAAACAGAGAATAATCATAATAAATGAGGACTTGTCAAAATACTCCACAAGGCTATTAAGGTATTGTTATAATGGAATAGCCTACTCTGGACTCTGAACATGTATATTTTCACTTTTTAAGCACTTGGCTTTTCTATAGATTGCTAGGTAGTTATGTCTAATGTAGACACCAAAGTACTTAAAACAGCAATATTAAAACAGACTTGTTTGTCTTCTTTGCCCTGTTAGTATGCAAGCATCTTGAAGGTAGGAACTGTGTCTTCTATATTTCTTTAAAGTTATTGTGGACTTACTAATTTGAATCATAATTATCACTTACTACAGATTTATTCCAAGCATTAAATAGGTAATTATTTTTATTTACTTTAACTCACATATTTAATATCAATATAAATAATTTATCCTATGAAGACAAAAGAGTATGTTGAAAGTTAAATTTAAAGAACTATTTAGCAGAGCTGACCATTTGACATAACAAAGGAAAAGATGTGTTTGAAAGCAGAGGTCATCACAAGAAAGTTTTTAAAAATGGTTAAAAAAAACCCAACCTACCAAATATGTTACTACTTGAATGATGTGACGGTGGTAAACGCCAGCATGCAATATGGCAAAAACGAATCAATCAGTTCAGCTTAGTTCAGCCTCTGCAACTGGCCATCTGGCACAAAATCAACCGAATGTATCCCTGCATATTCATCTTCATTTTCACAAATACTCAAGAGAATGTCATTCTAGGGCAAAATAAAATTAAATCACCATAATTTTTAAGACATCTTTCCTTTCATACTCTCTTGAGAATACTGTGTTTATATGAGAATTTCTATTGCTATAGGGTTGTTGTACAATTCTTATTTGGATGTATTCTCCCTTTTCTAAAGGTTGAAGATAGAAGGTTTAATTATGAAACTTTTAACTTTTCAAAAAATATTCTTTTGGAAGAGAAAAATTTCTATAAATAGGTGAGTTTACTTTTAGTTGAGTCAATCAATAGTAGATCAAGTGACCAAAGCCACTTTTATAGAACTTAATAATTTCATAATTGCACTAATCTTGAATGAAGTTGGCCTAACATACGATTAGTTACATTCAACATGGGCAAAATAATACAACATTAGCTCACATTTCAATTTCTATTCACATGAAATCATAAACTAAAATTTCATTTGGTCAAATGAAAGTTTTATATAGTATTATTATATAAAATTAGCCAAATACTTTATCAAATCCTGAAGAAAGAAGGCTGGTTGCTATTGCATTATTTTGTAATAGCTTTGAAATTCTATTAAATATTTGTTTTTCAGGTGGAAATTATAGTTTATACTAACACTCCTTGGTTCACTTTGAATTAAAATAGAAGAATAGTTTCTATTTTAAAGATTAATATCAAATAGAAGACTGAATCAAGTTTATTGTTGATTTTATCCATTTGTTTTTATCCCAGAACTGAACCACTGAATTTTAAGCTTCAAGTCTTTAAATAAAGTAGATGAATGTTAATTAAGACACACCAAAATATACTAAATAAATCAATTTTAAGCAACCTTATTTCCCAAATTATGATTGTAAGTATAAGACATATGGAACATTTAATTAAAGAAATAGTAATAATTAAATTCCACTCACTATGATTTTGCTCATTAAAAAGATACTTTGTTAGAAGTTTTTAACTTTAAATGGATGGGAGATAATGACTTAGATTTCTTTTTTGTACATTGCTCTTTTTTTCATAACTTGAAAGGTTAAATTGCAAATAATAGTTCATTCTGTATTTGAGAAAAGAAGCTTATCAGCAAATAATTTCTGAGCCTAGTGTATTGTTATAAAATGTTTCTTTTGAGAGTTATATACTGATCTATATCAATCATAGTAATTTTTTCCCATTATTTATCCTGCAGCCTTTTCTGTTTTAAAGTTACACTGTACCTCTGGCAATGTTTCCTGAAACAATTTCAGCCCAGAGCCAGCTAATGGCTTGGGATCATTTCTATAGATCTTGGTTTGCCTTTTTGTATGTGTGTGGCCTTCAGGGATGTTACAGTTTGCTGTTTAGTAAATTGACTCACAGTTTGAAAGCATTCTTTTATCATTAAACACACATGAAAAGGGGGACTCTCTCCAGGCAGAATGCACCATCAGATTGAATGGACAAAAACTTGGAACCACTATCAGTATTAAGAATCCTGGACTCATCATCTTCAATCTGCTCAACTTAAAAAAAAAAAAAAATCAGAGTCAGGTTTACTGTGGCTCATCTTTCTGTTGCATCATTGATTTAGAAATGTTGCCAAGTACATGTAAATACGAAATAAAATGAACTTGGCTATAAAAGATTTTGTATTTATTTATCTACTTTGTGAATCACTGTACCCATATTTATGGAATCTTTTTAAGGCTTGGAACTTTTTGTTCGTAAATACAACAGCTTTTAATTTCTGAACATTAAGTTTTTATCCTAGCTCTTGACGAATAGCTTACATTCATGTATTTTTAATATTTCTTTTAAATAACACACACATACATTATCTCACTTGATCCTTACAATAACTTGCAAAAGAGTGTAAGTGCTTCCCTCTCATTTAAAAAGCAAAGAGATGGAGTGGCGGAAGTTATACAGTTTGCTCAAGGTTACCTTCTGATTAGTGAGGGAAGTAGATTCACAACTGACAAATCTAGAATGCTCAGTGTTTTGAGCTATTCATTTGTTTCTTCAGAAAAATCTTTAAGCTGGCTATAAAGTGAGCAAATGGATATCATCCAGAGCCCTCTTCTCATTCAAGTGCCACCACTTCCTGCCTTTCATAACTAAAATTTGGAAAATGAAGTTCAAGCATACTATCTCTTTTCTCTAGGCTGGTCATTCCTCAAGCTCCCTCAGGCTGACACAAGTCTGCAATCCTAGACTAGTGTAGCAATCCCTTCTCTGTGTTCCCTCAGCACTATGCATATCTCCATACATGACACATCTGTTTTTCCCACAAGACTGAGTTCTTTAAGATAAAGGACTCCATCCTCTTAACTTCTGTATCCACAATACCTAGCATAGCGGTAAGCATAGCACACACCTCAATAAATATTTGTTGAATGAAGGAATGAATAAAAGAATCATAATGAGACTAAAAAGGCATTATTTTAAGAAAGGAATTGCCTTTGATTGGAAAAATATCTCAATAAGCTATTTGAGATAAACAACGAGAGCTGAAGGCATGGATTGGAAAGTGAGAGCACAGGCAGCAGGGGAAGAAGAACAGCTAAATCATTTTGTACAAGATGAAGAGGAATTTGGTCTTTGCTAGAGAGTTGAGAAAGAGCAAATAAAGAAAAAGACCACATAAAGATGATGAAAGGAATCTCTGAAATGGACAAGTTGGAGACCCCTGGTGGTGGTAGGATCCATCCGAAGCTGTCTGCACTGCTGAAATATAAAACCCACCATATCTCCTCTTATATTATCCCACCCCTTGTTTGAATAAAATTTCCCATACTCACAAGTATTATACATAGTATTTTTTGAAAATTGTGAAAAGACCTGAGTTTCATATCTGGACTAACAATGAGGAAACAAATCATAGTCACCAGAGTTGAGGATCCAGTTACTCATGACAGCAAAAGTCTATCAGAAATATGACAAAATTCGGAAATGAACTTGAATTTCTAGAAACACAGAAATGTGGGCTCAAGCTAGTCTTATATAGATTTTAAGGAGATAAGACATCTGAACTGACATGAAAAGCTTCCTAATGACAGAATGAATGAAACCAAGCAATATAAATTACAAAAAGAGGAATCTGATTCATTTATTCACACAAACATCCATTTATTCAGGTAACTTTCATTAAGCACCAAGGTATCTCAGTTTCTAGAAATAAAACTGCAAAACAGGTATGGATCATGCCTTATAAAACTTACAGTATAGGGGAAATACAGATGACCTCTGACAGTATAATAGATGAAGATGTAGAATATTATGGAGGTATTTAGAAGTGCACCTCAACCTGACTCAAGTTATTGGGAAGGACTTTTAGTAATTAATGTCTAAGCTGAAAATTAAAAGTTCCAGTTGAGAGATTGGTAGCAATATTCCAGGCACAGGAAACAGCATATGTGAAATCCCAGAAATGAGAGGGAGCCTGGCATGTTGAGCATTTGAAAGTAGTGTTGAAAGGCTGGAGCCTCGAGAGAGAGCTTAAATTGACAAAGGATGAGGGTGGGGTGATATATAGGGAACAAATCATGAAGGACTTGTAAGCCATGTTAAGGAGCTTGTGCTTTACGCTGAAGCAACGTGGAGTCACTAAACAGTTCTTAGTGCAAGTAATACATTGGTTAGATCCTCAAGAATGATCATTCTGGCAGCAGCATAGAGACAGGATTATAGCAAGGCAGCCTGGAGGTGGAGAAACCAGTTGGATGAATTAGCATTCCCAGTGAGAGAGTGATGATTGAAGTAGGAAAGGGATCATGTGCATACAGAGGATTTAAACTACTTAGGGATATTTAGAGATAATATTCACTATACGGGGTGGTTAACTGAATATGAACATGGAAATAGAGAGAGTTGTCCAGGAAAACACACAAGGTTGGGCAACTGGGTGCTGCCCCTCACTGTTATATATAAATCACAAGTAAAGAAAATATCAGGGTGTGGGGGGGAGGGAAATAATAGCTTTTGTGGAGACACATAGAGTTTGATATTTATATGAAACTCTAAGTGGAGATCTCCAGAAAAACACTGGGCACCAAGGGAAGCTCAGGAGAGAGATCTGGGATATAAAGTTGAAAGCTATAAACAAATTGACTCAAAAAAAAAAAAAAAAAGACTGAACTTCAAGGCCAAAGAATGAATAAGATCATCCAGGGAACATGTGACAGTGAGTAGAAGACAGGGCTCGAGACTAGCTTCGAGAAGAACTGCCACTTGTCAGTAGGATAAATTTTGAAAGGTATTCACAGATTTTTCTACAAAAAAAGCATTTCTGACCTTTCTGAAGGAGTTTCAGGGACAAAGTTCAATAAGCTGGAAATCAATTCAGCATATGAAGGAATGAAAGGAAGAAGAAGATGGAAAATATAACAGGAGTACATAAAATTTAGCTATAATAAGTACAGCATAAGCTAAGGAAATATGAGGATTTTTAATACATGAGATATTTGAGCCTGCTTAACTGCTGAGAGAAAAGAACTACTAGAGAAGGAAGATGTAAGAGAAAGATGGTCAGTACTACACATATTCTCTTATGTAGGCAGGAAACGACGCAAGTACTGTTCTAGGAAAAGAAGAAATCCTTAGTAAAGTAACAGGATGTGGGGCAGAAGAGATGTGGCGTTCCTGCCTAATGACTTCTAACCTTTCTGTGGACCAGGAACCAGGGATCCTCCTGACATGAGGGACAGCAATGGAGAGAGAACACACGTTTTGGCGGGGTCAAATTTTAAAGCAACGCTATCTTGAAATAACATTTGTGGAGAATAGGTAGGAACTGACTAGAAAGAAAGGAGTGCTAGATAGCAACACCAAAAACACAAGTGAGGTGGAGAACATAAATGTGTGTGCTACTCTACCCAATTTATTTTTAGGATCTTGGCAAGAAAATAAGGTGATGAGTGGTGATGTCTCAGTGGAACAAGACATCCAAGCACCTGGCCTTCAAGAGGCTTCAAGGAGAGCAGGAGGGGCTGATGCCAAGATCTCTCTGATGCCACACACTATTCATTTGGAAACAACTTTAAAATTGCAAGGGCATTTATTTTTAAGAAATAAAAGTTGCCTTCTGGGACACATTACCTAAATAAATGACACCTCTATGACAGTAAAAATTTAGCTCAATTTTTAAGGAAATGGACAATAAAGAAAATTCAATGATCAATTTTCTCTTAATGCATGGAACCAGTTAATCAAATGCACTTCCACAGGCCTTTAAAAGTACCACCTGCTTAGCGCTGGGTTGTATTATAGAAACAAAACTGTATTTTAAAATCATTTATTAGACTTATAACTAGGGATGCCAGTTAATACTAAAGACCTTGAGGAAAATTATAATTGCCAGATTCCATGATACCAATTTTATATATTCATTAATTAAACAAAAGTGTGTGTCTTGTTGCTGGGAACACAAAGATGAAAGCACAGTTCCTATTCTCACAGAACTTATGAAGGGACAAAGATAAACTAATAATTCCAACAAGTGCTATGCTAGGAATGAGGTACAAGTAGAACAAAGG
This sequence comes from Canis lupus dingo, assembly GCF_003254725.2. Classification (NCBI taxonomy): domain Eukaryota; kingdom Metazoa; phylum Chordata; class Mammalia; order Carnivora; family Canidae; genus Canis; species Canis lupus. Next base: position 14,359,945 of record NC_064271.1, read on the forward strand.
AGAGCCTGACTCTGCCTCATTCATGAAATGAAAGAAGGCTTTCATTGTGGTTGTAAATGCAATGCATACTTAAACTTACTTTTCTTTTAGTTATACATAGATATGGACACATTATAGGGGTGAGTTGAGATCATATTCTGAGATTCTCACCACAGTAAATACTGGCAAATCTAGACCTGTAATTCCAATATCCCCAAATTCTACTTTTTTACATGTCTATGGTACTATAAATCAATCACCTGAGCTTAACCTGAAATAGGTTTGCAAAAGCTTAACATCATATTCAAAAATAAGGATTAATCTTTCTCTGTTACATTATTGTTTGATTACAGTCAGCCATCTGGTATTTCTGAGTTATAGTCGATAGTAGTGTTGCCAGGAGCAGCAGAATCCATAGCAAATCTACCCTTGCAGAACACTATATGCTAGGATTGCAAGGTGCGGCACACACGAACAATGCAAATGGCAGAACTAAGAACAATTAAATGGGATTTTTTTTTTTGCAATCTTTATTTGAAAGCTTATGTTCTAATGCTGTAGGTCAAGGAAAGTACTAAATATATAATTCTCTGTCCATTGTTATTCAGTGCTTTTAAGCTCATCTCTAACCAGATTATTAAAAAGTACGAGGGAGATATGAAATGAGCTGGTAGAGCAAATATTATATTGGAAAACATTTATTAAATACAGCATGTTATCAAGATAGTTGCAAATACATTAAGTCAGATTCTCTTGAGTGTCTAAGCACCAGTAGAAAATTTGACACTTGATGTAGCACATTAACTCTTTCATGGTAACATTTAGTGAGTTCTTTCCTCTGCTCATGTGCCTTAGTGAACACACATCACCAAATGGGCTTCATTTATCCTGAGACTGGAATCCTCCCACCTCACAGTACATGCTACTCTTTTGGCTGTGGGTTATGATTCCTGGAAAATACCTAACCGATTCCTTAAAGATTTCACACTCTCTGCTCTTATAACTCAACAACTATTTTTATTAGACATATTTGACATGTAATAAATGATACACATTTAACGTGTAGAGCTTCATAACTTTTGATATAGTTAAACACGTAAGAAATCATCGACACATCAAGATAACAGAGACATCCCACACTGCCAAAGGTTTCCTTGTGACCCTTAGCCACCCCTCTCTCCTAACCTGTCATCCCCAGGCAAGCACTGACCTGCTTTACTCCATTACAGATTACACTTTCAAATTTTATATAAAAAGACTCATACAGTATGTATACTTTTGTGTCTGGCTTCTTTCACTCAGCATAATAATTACAAAATTCAACTATGCTATTCTTTGTATCAGTGGTTCGTTCCGTTTTATTGCTGAGGAGTATTTAATTTTGTGAATAGGCCACAACTTATTTATCTCTTAACCTACTGATGGACATTTGGATTTTTTCAAGGTTTTGGTTATGGCAAATATAGCTGCTATGAATATTCATGTACAAGTCTTTGTATAGGCATATGCTTTCATTCTCTTGCATAAATACCTAGGAGTGGAATGTCTGGATCATATGGTAAGTGTATATTTAGCTTTTTAAGAAACTGTCAAACTGTTTTCCAAAGTAGTTGTATCATTTTAAATTCCCACCAGCTTTCTTTTGATTAGTGTTAGCATAGTATATCTTTTTCCATCTTTTTTTTAAATTTTTAAACTATTTATGTCTATATATTTAAAGTGAATTTCTTGTAGACAGCATATAGTTGAGTCTTTCCTATTTACCTAGTCTGAGAATCTCTGCCTTTCAGTTGGGGGTGCTTACATAATTTACATTTAATGTGATTATTGATATGGTCCTGTCAAAGTCTGCCATCTTGTTACAGGTTTTCTATCTATCTCATGTATTCATTGTTCATCTTTTCCTCTTTTTCTGCATTCTTTTAGATTGATGCAGTATTTTTTTCATTACACTTTACCCCCTTTGTTGGCTATTATTCTCTCTCTCTCTCTCTCATATCTCTCTCTCTCTCTGGTGTGTGTGTGTGTGTGTGTGTAGCAATTGCTTTTGTTTTTAGTATATATCCTTAACGAATCAGTCTACCTTCAACTAATACTCCAAAACTTTACATATGGTGTAAGAACCTTAAAATAGTATACTTTCACTGCTGTCCTCACAACCATTGTGCTATTGTTTCAACACTGCTAAGTATGTTACAAAGCTCACACTATTTTGTCACTACTTTTGCTTTCAATAGTCTATTGTCTTTTAAAGAGATTTTTAAAATGAGATTTATATTGATTCCTATTTTTTTCCATTTCTGGTGCCCTGCATTCTTTTATGTAAATCTAGAGTTCCATCTGCTATCATCTGCCTTCAAACTGAAGGCCTTTTAACATTTCTTGTCAGGCAGGTCTGCTGGTTATTAACTCTTCCAGCTTTTATTTCTCTGAAAAAGGTCTTAGTTAGCTTTAATTATGAAAGATATTTCTGGTGATGATTTTTCTCTCTTTTAGTACTTTAAAGATGCTGCTCCACTGATTTGCAGTGGAATGTGCCACAGCATTGTTTTCAGTGAGAAGTCTGTCATTCTTATCTTTGTTCTTCCATATCTAATATGTCATTTTTCTCTGAATTCTTAAAGACTTTTTGTAACTCTGGTTTAACATCTCTTTAACACTTTATTGTGATGTGCTTTGCTGAAGCTTTCTTCAAATGCCTTGTACCTGAGTTGATATAATTTTTCTCAAAGTTTGAAAAATTTCAACCATTATTTCTTCAAATATTTTTATAACCCTCCCTTCAGGAACTCCAATTTCACATATGTTAGGCAGCTTTATATTGTTCCACACTCATTAAGATTTACCCTTCAGTCATTTTTCTTTTTGTGTATGTATTATCTTAGTCAATTTTACTTTGTCTTCAAGTTCATTGCTCTTTTCTGTGATTTCTAATCTGCTATTAATACCATCTGGTATGTTTTTCATGTCAGACAGTCTTTTTCTTTTTTCTAGAAAAGTTTGTGAGTCTTTTTCATATACATATTCCATGTCTCTACTTAATATGTTCAATCCTTCCTCTACCTTCTTGAACATATAGAATATAGTTATAATAACTGTCTTAATGTATTTCACTAGAAGATCTATCATTTGTGTGATCACTGTGTCTGTTTCTGTTGATTGACTTTTCTCTTTATTGTGTGTCACATTTTTCTGCCTCTCTGCATGTCTGGCAATTTTTGATTGGATGCCAGACTTTGTAAATTTTACCTTTTTGGGTACAGAATATTTTATATTCCTATAAATATTCCTGAGTGCTGAATATTTTTGTATCCCTATATATAGTCTTGAACATTTTTCTGAGCCTTAGGCAAGTTAGTTAAAAACAATCTGATTCTTTTGAAGCTTGATATTTTAGGCAAGACTACAGCAGCCTTTAGTCTAGAGTAAATTTTGCCTTACTACTACAGCAAATAGTAATCTATCTGATGCCCCATCAATTACAAGTTTTTCCACTAATGCTAGTAGAAAGAGGTATTTTTCCTGATCCTGGGTGAATTCCTTTTTTTTTTTTAAGATTTTATTTATTTATTCATAGACACACACACACAGAGAGGCAGAGACACAGGGAGAGGGGGAAGCAGGCTCCATGCAGGGAGTGCGATGTGGGACTCGATCCCGAGTCTCCAGGATCACACCCAAGGCTGCAGGCGGCGCCAAACCGCTGCGCCACCAGGGCTGCCCGATCCTGGGTGAATTCCAGTGATTGTTTCCTCTGTTACTTTTAAGTGGATAGTTCCTTCACATGCATATGATGATCAATACTCAGCTGAAGAACTGAAGGCACTCTGAGGGTCTCCACTCCCTTCCCTCTTTCTCTCTCACTATATATATATATATATATCCCCTCTGTAAACTGTAGCTACTTTGGCCTCTCTGAAGTCCCACTTTTGTATCCTCAACTCAAAGATTTTAAGCTCCATATGGATACCCCTTTCTTGCCTTATGGCCAGAAAGTCTCCAGGCAGCTAGCTGGGCAACCATAGGATTACCTCACTTTCCCCCCTCTCTCAGGGAAGGGATTACTGTCCTTCTTTATCTGATATCCACTGTCCTAAGACCATATTTCTTATATTTTGTCCAGATATATACTTTTTAAAGCAGAAAGTTCAATCAAACCCCTATAACCTCATCTTAATCAGAAGCAGAAGTCCACAATAAATGTATTAAATTTTTAGCATTTTCAAGTTTCCTACCCATCTTTCTTCCAATGCCTGTTTCAAAAACAACCTTACTCAAAGCCTGTGTATAACTTGTTAACTATCTGTCTCAAATACTCTACAGTTTACCTAAATCTATAAGCACTTTTTAATTCCTTCCTTCCCTCCCCTTAAACCCAACAGGGGCAAGTTTCCACTTAACATCTTCACTTTGTATCATCAGCATCTCCCTCTGTTCTCACTCCTTTCCCTTGGCTGTCCTTTCTCAAATGTAGTTCATCTTCTTTAAATGATATTAATTCCCCAGAGTTTGTCTTTAGTCATTTATAGAATCTTCCTAGCTGTATTGGTCTACTCAGGCTACTTAACAGTACCACAGATTGGGTAGCTTCATCAACAGGAATTTATTCTCATAGTTCTAAAAGCTAGAAGTTCAAAATCAAGGTGCTGGCAAGGTGAATTTCTGACAAGGCCTTTCATCTTGGCTTTTCGATAGCCACCTTCTCACCAGGTGAGATGCATGCATGCATCTTTCCTTGTGCACACTCTTCTTGTGTCCCTTCTTCTTCTTCTTTTTCTTCTTCTCCTCCTCCTCCTCCTCCTTCAATATTTATCTATTTATTCATGAGAGACACAGAGAGAAAGGGAAGCAGAGACACAGGCAGAGGGAGAAGCAGGATCCCCACAGGGAGCCAGATGCGGGACTCAATCCCAGATCCTAGGATCATGCCCTGAACCCAAGGCAGATGCTCAACCTCTGAGCCACCCAGGCGTCTTTCTTCTTCTTCTTCTTCTTCTTCTTCTTCTTCTTCTTCTTCTTCTTCTTCTTCTTCTTTCTTCTTCTTCTTTGATTTTATTTATTCATGGCAGACATGGAGAGAGAGAGAGAGAGGCAGAGGGAGAAGCAGGCTCCATGCAGGGAGCCTGACGTAGGACTTGATCCCAGGTCTCCAGGATCATACCCCAGGCTGAAGGCGGCGCTAAACCGCTGGGCCACTGGGGCTACCCCTTCTTCTTCTTCTTATAAGGACATTAGTACTACTAGATTAGGGCTCCACCTTTATTACATCATTTAACATTAATTACCTCCAAACAGTCACATATCTAGATGTTAAGGCTTCAAAATGTGAATTTTGCAGAAACACATTTCAAACCATAACACAAATTTACTTTATCCTTTCCCATTATGTCAACTCTTGACTACTACCAAGTCCAAATCTCCATCCTGCTGGCCCCCAACCCATTTACCTAAATCTCCACTAAACATTCCTACTTGGAATTTATATCTACACTTGTCTTAATATGTTCAAAATTAAACCTTATTATCTATCCCCTCCACATCAGGTTTCCAGAGTCCATGTTCTCAGTAAATAACACCACCTTTCATCCAATCTATCTACCAGAAACTATGGAAGTCATTTTTTACCCTCATGCGTCTCAATTACCACCTACATCCAATTGCTTGCTAAGTCTTACCAAGTTTGTCTCCTTAATATCTTCAGAATATGCTTCTATCTCTTTATTTCTACTATGATGGCCTTACTTCAAAAGTTCCACTTCGGTTGTATTGTATCTTGTTCAAGCTCACCTCCTTCTAACCATGTTCCATTCTACTGTCATGATAATACTTTCATAAGACAACCTGGAAATATTACTTACATGTTAACATTCTTCAAAGATTTCAGACTATCATTGGCATCAGGATAAACCAAAAGTCCTCAACATGACCAATAAGACTCTTCCATTGACTTATTTACTACATGCCTCTCTAACTTTTCTCTACACTTCCTCTTTTTTCCCAACATTTTACCACCTAAACTTTGTACTCTGTAGTGAATTATTTGTAATTTGTCAAATACAGCTTGCTATAGTAAGGCTTTTTGATTTTGTGTTACTCTCTATAGTGTTATCTTGGCTACTAGTTTTGTTCTTCAAATCTCAAAACAGAGGTTATTGTCTCTCAATTGGAACTGATTCTTCTTATCCTGGATTAGGTGTTCCCTTGCAAGCTTCTGTGGCTTTTCCTCTCCTACATCTCTATGATATTCAGCATTTACTTGCCTGGTACTCTATTAGACATAGTCTTCTAGAGAGCACACATTCCACCTTTTGTTTTTGTTTTTGTTTTTGTTTTGAGAGAGAGAGAGAGAGAGAGAGAGAGAATCTTAAACAGACTCTATGCCCAGTGGGGAGCCTGATACAGGTCCCAATCTTACAATCCTGAGATCATGACTTGAGCTGAAATCAAGAGTTGGGCACTTAGCCAATTGAGCTACCCAGGCACCCTCTTATTCTACTCTTTACTTCTCTATAACCAGCATCCAGTATGATAGCAGTTACATATAAAAGTGTGGGGAAGGAAAACCTTAATAAATAGAGATATGTAATTGATCTTATTGACCACAGACTCATTCTATAAAACTACAAGCTATCTAAAATATATTTTCATATATTGTAAACAAATATACATTTTATATTTTCATATTAGAAAGTATCTAACATTAGAAAATGCATAACTGAAAAACACAGGCTTTAGTCAAATACACATAATACACAACAACTTTACTTTCAGGCAGGACATTTACTTATATTTATATCTGAAACTGTAGGCTAGAGAGTTATTTACTGGAGCAGATAGTTATAAAGATGTTCAAAAAAATAAAAATAAATAAAGATAGATGTTCATATTGACTTGATGCAGTTTGACATAATACTTAAGCATTAAAAATGCTATTCATTCAGGTTTCACTTCCTAGTCAGGCAGCTCATTACTTGATCCCCGCTCTTCAAGTTATACTGTTCTTTATAAGCCCTCAAGCTCCCTAGAATCTTAGCTTCAGATTAGAATTTCACTGTCACTCAATTCCACTTGGTGATACTTTTCCTACCACTCATTTTCTACTCAAATATCTAATTCCTCTTCCCAAAGTGCTACCCAGATGCTTCCAGACTCCATATTCTCTCCTCTTCCATAGTTTTCCAGATATTCACCACCAGCATGGACATTTCTTCACCCCATTTCAGTGGTCCTATTTCCAGCTTCCTCACTCATTTCTAATTTCCTCCTCAATCTACTCCAGTTTTTCCTATCACTTGCCAACTCCAAGTGCAAAGTTGCTGTACTCCAGGAAAACCATCACTATCACATAGTCTGCCTGGCACAGGAGTTCCAAATAGGACAAATATTCTCAAACCAAAATAATACTATGAATATTCCTACTGAGAGAAATTCTCAATCTCTATTCAAATTCTGAAGAAGGACATTTTCAATACATATTTCAATTTGAATATATGAGTCATAGTGAAAGTCGGCATTGACATCAAATATGCCCTAGTCCTCTGCAATCAGCTGCACTCTGATAAGTCAGAACCATTTAGAGACTATATTAACTGTGACATATCCAGCCTGGCAGCCCCTTTCTTGCTCCAGCAGCCAGGATAAGTCCCATTCTTCAGTTTGTCCTTAGTTGTCCTAAGACCAAGCCAGACCTTCACCTTCCACAGGCAATTACCTTTGTTACTTCTTTGACTTGAATCCTGGGTCCCAGTTTTGATATCTGAAGTTGTGGTCTGACTCATACATTTTTTGACAGTTAATTTAATTTTATTTTTTTTAATTTTTATTTATTTATGATAGTTACAGAGAGAGAGAGAGAGAGAGGCAGAGACACAGGCAGAGGGAGAAGCAGGCTCCATACGCCGGGAGCCTGATGTGGGATTCGATCCCGGGTCTCCAGGATCGCGCCCTGGGCCAAAGGCAGGCGCCAAACCGCTGCGCCACCCAGGGATCCCGACAGTTAATTTTATGTGTCAACTTGACTAGGCCATGGGATGCCCAGATATTTGGTTAAACATTATTTCCAAATATGTCCGGAGGGTTTCCTTGATGGCATTTCTCTCTATCAAAATGGATACTCTACCAGACCCACATCTCTGCCAAAATCTAACTCATTGTCTGCCCCTTCCAGTCTATAATGAATGTGAAATGTAATTTGGGAGCCTGTATCTATCCAATCCCCAGGAGTTAGATAACTTATTTTAACACAAAATGTCAGCCCAAACCTTTTAAGTGAGCATATCTTCAGAAACTTTAAGCGATGTCAGTAATTTAGTTCATATTGTATAAAGTATGACAGTTTGCTGAGTGCAGTCCACAGTTCAAAACATGAATCAAATATTTGACTTTTTCTACTTGTAAGCCAATTTAATTCTTCTTAATTATTATTTGGTGCTTTATATTTTGTACTTGTTAGGAATATAAAAATATAACAAACAGTTTCTAAAATAGGGATAAGTATTCATCAATGGCGAAGAGTGCTATTTAAAACAATTGGACAGGGTACCTAGGTTTCTCAGTTGTTTAAGCATCTGACTCTTGGTTTTAGCTCAAGTCATGATCTCACACTCCTGCAATGGAGATCCAGGGTTGGTCTCCATGCTCTTCTCCCTCCCCCTTTGCTCCTCCCTCTGCTTGTGTCTTGCCCGTGCTCTCTCACTCTCAAATTAAATAAATAAATAAAACCTTTAAAAAATAAAACAATTTTACTTCAATGTATGAATACATATAAATGAAATGGTTATATGTGTATACATAGTTAAAACTAGTCTAACACTTCTGACATTTTTTCTCTATCAATAATATAGTAATATATTATAGTACTATATAATAATATATATAGTTATGTATATATATATGTATCCCTTAGTTAACAATGGATTGTCAATTGACATATTGTCAAATGATATATTGGACTTTGTTGAACACAAAAGATCTGATCTAGTTTTTAAAAAATCACAAAATAACATAAATAGTAGAAAGAGTAAATTGTATTGAATAATTTAGTATAAATTATTTTCCATGGTATATAAGGCAAATTATGATGTGCAAAGATAATGACTAAATATCAGTTTCCCTGACTGTACTTTCTATCTTCAAATATTTGAAACTGTTTCCTGAATTCTAGTATCAGAGATACGCAGTCCTCTATCACTTTGTATAACCTTTCTCAAAAGAACTCATCAATTGTTATAAACACTGAAGCCAAGTTTCTTGAGTACTCAATTGCAGGGTAAGTAAAGAAAGGCAGTGTGAGCATGTGGGTGAAGGGCAGGAAAGGGAAGAAAAAAGAAATAGGAAAGAATTACCATTTATTAACAGCTTACCATAAGTTAGATTCTGTGTTGATTCAGTTATTTTATTTAATTCACAAAACTAACTTAGCATCTTCATTTGGTAGGTAAGGAAACTGAAGCCTGGAAAAAATGAACTAACTTCCCACAAATGACATGGTTAGGGAGTGATAGAAGTCAAAGTATAATTCCAGCTCTTTTTGTACACTCCATGCTATTTCCATAAAACTGTGTTTTATGTATACCTACACATGATTCCAGTGTATATCCAACTTATGTATCCACATGGATATACAACAAACATACATAAATAATACTTATTAAAAAATAAATTATCTAGAACTGCCAAAATAATAGGTTAGTCTTCTTTATTCATACAGTTCTTTATTTAATACCTATCTGTTTTGCAGTTATCATTTGCACTGTGCTAGTCTCTGGAAATAAAGGAATGAAAGCAGTCATAGACTTTAAAAAGCTTATAGTCTAAAGGAGTAGAAGGAAAGCAAACAAATAATTTCAATACCATATGGTAAGTACTAAGGTGGTAAGTACTACAGACCACTACAGGACTGTCAATCGGATGACTTGGAAATAAAGATGGGGACAAGGAGAGACATAAAATCTCAGACAACCAAACCACAGTGTTGGTTTGATCACTGGCTAGATCATGGTATCATTTTTTGGATCCCCAAATTGATGATGTTATAACTCCACTAAAAACTCTTTAATGACTTAGTTTACTATTAGAATAAGCCTAAATCTTAATGTGACCTATAAAACATGTGCCAACATCACTAGCCTCCTCCTCCATGATGCTCCTGTATGTACGAAGTAAAATCATTTCTGCCCAGGCTAGGATTTAACACCTATTCGTCCTCTTCCTTGGAACAATCTCTCTCTACCTTTTCACACCCATCCCTTCAATCCAAATGTTACTTACTCAGGAAAGCTGTCTCTAGACTCTAGATTGGATTATGTTACCAGAGTACATCTCATGACACCTTCAACTTTAGTTTCATAATTCTTACTACAACCACAATTATATAGTTACTTTGATTAATATATACTCCATACTGGTCTCTGTCAAAATAGTGTGGTTATTTTGGTCACTCTTTATGCATATTGTTTAACCCAAAAGCATTCATTTATGAGGACCCCATAAATACATGGAGTGGTGGATTCTGAAAAGAAAATAGAAGGAGTTTTGTGATAGGAAGAGAGTTTTAGATGAAACAAGTGTAAAATATTTGTGGAATATCCATATAGAAACACTCATAAAGCAATTTTCTTTTTAGATATTTTGTTTAAGTATTCAAGTACAGGGGATCCCTCGGTGTTAGCAGTTTAGCGCCACCTTCAGCCCAGGGTCTAATCCTGGAGACCCGGGATGGAGTCCTGCATCGGGCTTCCTGCATGGAGCCTGCTTCTCCCTCTCCCTGCGTCTCTGCCCTTCTCTCTCTCTCTCTCTCTCTCTGTGTGTCTCTCATGAATAAATAAATAAATAAAATATTTGTTTTAAAAAAGTATTCAAGTACAAGTTCTGATCAGAACACACATCTAAGAGTAATTAGTAAGTAAAGAGTACTTAAGGCTATGGGAATCAATAAAGTAAGCCAAAAAGAGGAATAAATGGGAAGAGAGAAAATAGAAAAATGAGACCTAACAGGAGCAGCCAGAGAGGTGGGGAGAAAACTGGAAAAAATGACAACAGGTTGTCAAGGTAAGAAAACTTTTTAATAAAAAGATTGTGATATGAAATACTTTTTTTACCTTTAAAAAAGTTAAGTAGCAAGGTACAAATATATGTCATATTATAGTGCAATTCTAAGGGTCACTGCCTACCTAAAAAGGAGACATACACTTTCACAAAGTGATAGGAGGAAAGTCTAGAATGAATAAACTCATGTATTCAAACACTCCTCAGTGAAAGTCCACTAAGCACCAGTGCCTGTGCTTGTTCATGGAGACACAACAGTAAACAAAACAGAAATGTCTCCTAACTTTGTAGAATTTAATGTACTGAGACCAGGGGATAAATTTAGCTTTGTTGCACTACAAGCGATTTTATCCTTATTTTCTTATACTCGAAAGCTTAGACACTCATTCATGTTACCTATATGGCCCCTTTACACATGGGAATTAACTCCAGAAAATAGTGTAGAAGTATTATAATCTATTGAAATTGGATATGTACACACAAGAACTATTCCAATCATGAAGGTCAAGGAGGGCTTCCCCCAAAGTGTAGTGAATTGGGACAATTAGAGATGACAGCAATCAAAAGATGGAAGAATCTTATATAATTAAATGGCAAAATCTCAAAATCGAGGGGATTCTAAGAAGTATTTACAAGCAAAAACAGCAAAAGGAAAAGTGAATATTAATACTCACTTCCATCTATGTGGTTTAAGGATAAAAGAAGAAACTGCTTTCACTTAGTATTATAACAATATTTGATAGTAAAGCTTAATGTTTTTGTACATAAATAAAGAGACTATTTCTCCCTCAACCATCTCTGTTTATCTCTGAATTCCAAATGGGGGCAGGGGGATTGGTCTCCACTTGCTGAGAACTGAGTGGGCTTTTGTGAGGCCAGTTGCTAGGCAAAGGTCATAGGTACTCCAATAAAGGAACAACAGAGATGAGTGGACCACCCATGTCCCGCACTCTAACTGCTTTTTTTCTATTATTTCTAACACCTATTTTAAAAAGTTACAGAATTCAAATAAATTAACCATATTTTCTCTTCAGTGACCTCAAATTTTTGTCATCTGGCCCTGAGACACCATAGACACTAAATAGTACTTTCTTTAGATTTCTTTCCAAAATTTAATAGTTGATAATACATTGGCATTTTTTAAACCTGTCTTTATGAAATAAAGGATTCCTTCTGCCTATATTTTTATGTCTACATATTTTATTATTTGAAATAAAAATTTTCTTTTGAGACGATAAACCAGAATATGTATTTAGGGAATCCCATCTGGTACCAAGTTACTTGCCAATAGAAAGGTGACATAGTTATCTGGAAGTTTTAACTCAATGTATTATTTATGGTGCTTTTAGTAGCCATTAGACCAAAAAAAAGTAACTTTTATCATGAAGTCACTTTTTTAAACCATTAAAATGCAATTGTTCAACTTCTGAATTATTAGATTCTATAACTGTTTAGAGTTTGATGTGAAAGATGATAATATTTAAATTAAGAGCAAGAACTATCAGCTTTTCTTTTGGTGCATTTGCTCTTCTGTCTTATCTTTACTATCTTTTTGCATTCCTCTCAGTGATTTTCCCTGATCATTCTTAATATCCTGCTTTTCTTCCCATTTCCCCCCGATCCTTAAAATAAGATTAACTGATATAAAAAGAAAATTGAAATTTGGGGATATGTGCAAAACATTTTTTGTTGTATTTTACGTTATCTGTGATTATAGAGCTTTCTTACAGATATTTTTTTCTCCTTACATAACTATTGGAAATTGGAAAGGAATCCTCTTCTGTAATAGTATTGATATCTGGCAAGCCAAGGCTAAGCCCAATCTCTGCAGAAATTTAAAAAAGGACCTTCCCAGAGAAACACAGTCAGCATATGCTTTTCCTAAGTAATGTTAAAAGAATGTATAGACTTTTTTTTTTTTTGAATAAAAGAAAAGAGTAAAAGTCTAGAGTGGCTTCCAATAACTATCTCAGTAGCAGAGTCAGAACCAGCAAGCATGCTTTATAAGACCACCATGATATCCATACACTCAATGTTTTCCAAACTAATTCCCAAGAAATCATGTTTGCATTTTAAGAAGATTCAGGTACTGAGAAGTACCTGGTAAAAGTTCAAATACCTGTTACAAGCGCACTCAATTATACAGTAAGAGCATTAGGCAGCATTACAAAAATAGCCTATGTCATAGAGGGTCCCACCAAGGGGGACAGGGTTCTTTCTCCATTTGTATTCAAGCTTGAGCTCAGAGTGGAAACAGTGGTGAAGCCAGGAGCCAGACTATCCCAGAACTCTTTCTCTACTGGGAAAGGCCGTAGGTTTCAGTAAGAGCTACACAACAGGAGCAATTATGGCAGGAGGAACAGGAGAAGCTGCAGAAAGAGCTATGGCCATAAGGAGTCAAGGAGGTGCATGCAAGTAAGCAGTGACCAAAAGGACCAGTTTTCCAGGGCACAAGAGCTACCTCTGAGTATTCCTGAGCCAGGTGGGAGGAATGGATGAAAGATGCTATTTTCACAGAGTAAAAAGAAGTAGAGAAATTAATTTGTTTGAGCATGCTTTGCTTAAAGCATTATCTTTGCTTCCATGGTGGTATGGCCATTGGAAACATAGGTTACATGATTTACTTAAGGTTTGCCATTGTTGTTTTGGTGACTCTTGCTGAGGATTAATGGTTATAACAGCTAATATTTACAGAGTACCTACAGAAGGGTTGTTTTCAGTCACTGAGGTATAGCTGCCCATTATCGAGAACTTTTCATTGTACTTTGGGCATTATACTAAGTTCATATGCATTATCTCATTTTCCCTTACAACAACCCTGTGAGGTAAGCATTAGTACTACCTTTGGCTTAAATTAAAAATAAGGAAAATCTAAAAAGGGAAAACAAGTTTAGAGAGTTTAAGAAATCTGTCTAAGTTTACAGAGCTAATAATACATGAATAGATTAGAATTAGAATCAAAATTCTAATCTTGTCACTCTGGCCAAACTCTCAACCACTTTATTGCCAGATAAGTTCTGGAAACTGGGAACTGGCAGAAATGTCATATACTCAGAAGCCATTTCAATAGTACAAGAAATCCAAGACACAAGGGGAAAGACTGGTAGGGTCATTCCTTGAAACCTATGATAGCAAAGGAAAATAGAACTTGAGAAAAGGAGCTAGTCCTAAAAATTGACCTCCAAACTTCTCAATAGTCAAGCCTCACACTATTTCCCTCCTGGATCCTAACATGATGCCACTGATTCCTTTCTAACTGATGGAAACACAAATTTCAACACCCTTAATTAACTCAGCGAAGACACTAGCTTCATGATCATCAAGGCTTTATTGAGAATCAATTATGCCCTCAATCTATCATGTCACAAATGTAAGGCTAGTATGTCAATCAGCGTGCACATAGTGGTAAAATTTGCTGGATGGAAATCTCCTTGAGGACAAGAATAGGACTCTGGAGTTCAGTTTCCAAGGTTTTCACAGCTATTTTCAGTCTACATCTCCAACCACAATTCTTATCATTCTTCCATATTAAATCTAGACCTTAGGTTTTCTTCCCCCTCTCCCTAGAAAGCTCCCATCTGCCTCCATTTCTACTTGGCAAAGTTTCTGTCTCATTTTGAAAGGCCAGTATAGAGGTAGTCATTGAGGTTTTGACAGTGCCATGAGAATGTGGGGTCCCCACAATCACCCTCAGACTCCCTCTCAAACAAAGTATTAAGACTAGGTCACTGGGCCCTCTGTCCTAACCCCTACAGTCCTCCTACAAGCCTCAGTCCCTCACATTTAAGAATGCTGGAATAATCACTGTTACCAGATGCCATTGCCCCACCTTCAGGGATGACTATGTCTCCTGCTCTCTGTTTCCAGAGTACTTTATATATGCCTCCATTACAGCACTCATAGCATCATATTTTAATTGCTTTTGGCATGCCTAGAAGATCAAGGATTAAAAATATGATGGATTTAATGTAGTGCTTAGGACATAATAATCCTTCAATAAATGTGATTGACTGATTAAAACATTCTATTTGTTCTATTCTTGCATATAGCACTTAACACAGAACTTTGAATATCATTATATTTGCTTAATATAACATATGCAAAACACATAAACAAATAAAAAATAACCCCCATGATCCCATGACTTGTTACAAGTTTCTTCCTCTACATAGTTTACAATCTTCCAGTTTATATATTTCCGTTATTCTCTATTTTTCAGCAAATGATACTCTGTTGTTCATGCCAAAACTCAATAAATCATCCTTTTTTTCTCTATTTCCCTTATCCCCTATAGCCAATCCATCATTCCATCATCAAAATATATCAAATATATCTCTATCTATCATTCCTCTCCATCCTGACCCCATCTAGTCCTATGTGATATTAGGGACACTTAAACAGATTCCTAATATGTTTCCTTGTTTTTACCCTTGCCTTTATAATCTAGTCTCCATACAGCAGCTAGAGACATCCTGTTTAAAATTTAATAAGACATTATCTTTCTTAAAATGCCTCAATGACTTTCCAACAGCCTTTAAAATAAAATTCATCCTGGCCTCTATGATCTGATTCTTGCTTCCACATCTCTCTCATTCATTCTCTCTGCTCCAGTCTTACTGACCTTTTTCTTTCTCAAAAGGTCAAGCTTCTTGGGCCTTTGCACTCGCTCTCACTCCACTCTGCCTCTGTTTTCCTCCATTGCTAGCTTCTTTCCATCCTTCAGCACTCAGATGAAATGGCATCTCTACTGAGAGGAGCTTGGAAGTATTCCCTACTGAGTTATCACTTCACCTTGTTTACCCCATAGCACTTGCTATAATCTGCAATTATCTTGTTTATTGGTTTTCTTGGAACTATCTGTCCTTTTCCACCCCAATCCTCCACATATGATAAAGAAGTGTGAGAGTAGGACTTTGTCTATTTTTGTACATTGACTGTTTCTACAGAATCTAGAAAATATTAAGTGCCCATATGGATTTGAAAAAATAGATGGATATATGTATTTAATGTTTGTTGTATGAATTTACATTTATAGTAAACTCTTTTTGGGCAAAGACCATGTCTTCTTTGGAGAAAATTTGACATGGCACCCCAGAAAGTACCACATGACTATTGTTTGTCTGTGACTAATTTTTTTACAAGTTTAATTTTAATTTATTAGAACCTAGTAAGTGATGGTTTTAAAAGGAGAGTTTCCATAAAATTTACAATTATGGGCAAAAATACATTTTAAAAACCTAAATCTTAAGGTAGAAGTAAGATATTATAAAAACCAACATGTCTAATACAGACTGTAAAGTACCACAAGATTGATGCAATAAATATTACTATGGATTTTGAAAACTCCATCAGGACTATCACTTAAAGTGACTCCAGGGTCTCAGCTTTCATGGTGGAAAACAGAATCAAAGAAGCAAAAACAAGAACTTCTGACAAAGCCATGTATAATAATAGGAACCTACAAATAAATGGCTTCAAATGATATTAATAAGATGTAAGGGGCAGCCCAGGTGGCTCAGCAGTATAGCGCCACCTTCCCCCCAGGGTGTGACCCTGGAGTTCCAGGATGGAGTCCCATGTCAGGCTCCCCGCGTGGAGCCTGCTTCTCCCTCTGCCTGGGTCTCTGTGCCTCTCTCTCTCTGTCTCTCATGAATAAATAAAATCTTAAAAAAAAATGTAAAGATTTTTTTCCTGAGAATGCTTTGAAATCTGAAAACTTTTAATGCTATTTGCAAAGAGCAGGTCTCTGCTGCATTAATCTCCCTGTGTGCTCTAAGCACCCATGGAGTTTAGCGGTTCTCTTCTTAAGAGGCTCATGATGCCTAGAGTCACATGATCAAGAGAATTGAGCTTAGTAATTCCACAAGAAGAAAGTCCAACTGAGGTAATGTATCTGGATTTAGTACCTAAATTAAAAGTTGGAGACTCAGCTTTCCCAGAAGTAATTTCTTCTCTCATCAGGGAATGTATATGCTATAAATAAGATCGTGTAGCTCAAAAGCTAATTGTTTGAGAACACCTAATTGAAAGTAATAGCTAATGAGAGGGTCGCATTAGTGACTTAATGTTAGTGGTCACATTAGAATCCTGCATTTATACAAACCTGGTTGACTTCCTCTTTCATAGATGGCATTAGGGGATAAGTAAATTATTCTAAGATCACTGCAGCAGCTGATGCATGCTGGACCTGCACCAAAGGACATTAAAGAACATGACAAAGAGGCTCCACTCCTAACTCACAGATTCTTAGAACCGGGATGGAATTCTGCTTAAACTAAAAGTAATAAAGTAGCTCTGAAAGCAACCAATGAATATGAAGAGCAATTAGCAGAGTCCATTGTTTTAAACTTAATGTTTAGGAAAACATACAAATAACAAGGTAGGAAGCAAATTAAAATGGCTTCTTCTCCCACAGAAGTCTCTGCATTATAACTAATATGTTCTACATGGGGTGGGATTCGGGTTTAAAAACGAGAAAGTGTTTCCCTCCATCAACAAACCTGGCCTTGGATAGAGGCATACAAAACAGATTCACACATCACTGTCTGACAAGATGTTCACTGATAATTTTAGCAGTGCTGAGGAACTTATTGATACACTTTTCCCTCTTAGAAAAACATCTTAAACTCATGGAGAAAAAGAAATTGAATACAAAAAAGCAAATGGGGAATTTGAAACTTCGCAAGAAAGTAGGTGTCTGAACTAGGACAACTTATAAAAAGGTCAGACGATATGGTGATGCTTATGAATTGCCTTATTATCAAAAAATTTCTATCCCAACTTCTGAACATAAAAACTGTTGAGTAAAAATAAACTATCTGCAATGTATTAACAACAAACTGACCTTCTTTCATTTACAAATTACAGAATAAAATGACAAATATTACAGCTCTATGTATATAGACGCACAGGGTTCTCTCATCAGAGACCTTCTTACTCCCTTTACAATGACTACTGAACAGAAGTGAGCCATCAGTGATTGGTTTGGGTGAACTGCATTAATCACAAAAAGTAGTTTTCATTATTTGTCAAACATAGATTTAAATAGCTAATTCTTCCAGGCTTGGGAATTTAGACTATCTGGAAAAAATATTCCTCTTTCTACAAGAATTTTAAAAATATCTTAATATGGTTCATTTATTCACTAATCCACTCATTTATTTAATAAATATGTATGGAACGCAGAAAGGCAGAGATATCTACAAAGGATGATCGGTATTATATTCATTATATTATTCCTTTCTGCTCAATCTTACAAAATTATTTTCTTCCCCAAAAGGAGATTAACTACCATCTCTCTCTCTTATCTCTCTCTCTCTCTCATTCTCTCTCTTTCTCTACTTACTTATGAGAAAATGGAGAAGCCAGTCCAAACAATATAATAGGAAAGAATAATCAACAGGAGCACTGGGGCTACTCAATCAGTTGAGTGTCTGACTCTTGGTTTCAGCTCAGGTCATGGGTCATGAGATCAAGCCCAAGGCGGGCTCCACACTCAGCAGGGAGTCTGCTTAAGATTCTCTCCCTCTGCCCCTCCCCACACTTGTGCATGCATGTGCATGCTCTCTTTCTCAAATAAAATAAATCTTAAAAAAAAAAAGAAAAAGAATAATCAACAACAGAAATAAATCTTAATACATTAGGAAAGTCAACCTGGGAAAGAAGACTGGTGGATATGCATGGTATTTTGAACAAGCAAAAAGCTAAAACACTAGATACCGTACTTAATACAACAAAGTTATTTCCGTATTTCACTTACTTATGAGGATGAGGCTTCCAATTTATCATTGGACATCTTTAGGACTCCAGGAAAAGTGGGCCTAAGAGCAAGTATTCTCAATGAAGGAAAAAGCTAAGTGGAGCCAAGAAAATTAGAGACTGAAACATAAGTTACTCTTGAACCATGGTTACCTGAGACCATGAAAGCCACTCCCACTTACACGTAAAAGCTACTAGTAGAATCCATTATCACCTTGGCAGTATTTACGAGCCTAAAAGTCATAATGTTCAGGAAACATTGAAAGGATTAAAGCTGATCCTTCTCTTTCATATCTGAAAAATTATGTACAAAGCACATTAAATAAACAAATTCCTTCCTCTAACCACATCACAGCAATTTTTTTATGCCTTTAAATATTTATGCTGGGCTGTTACCATCTAGGCAGAGAAGTCATACTCTCTAGATATTTTGAAAAAATCTAAAAAATTGTATATACTATAAATTATATCCTTGGTTAACCTGAATAAATTATTGCTTAAGTTTGTAGCTTTATACTGAATTATGACAATATAGCACAGATGAATTTAAGAAGGTTTATGATTAAAGTGACATTATGATGAGGTATAACTTTTAAAAATTAAATCTTTTAGTTTATATCAAAATATATTCATGATGCTACATGACACACTGAAAGCCACCAATACTTGATGATGAAGAACAGTCCACAAACATAATCATAATAACAAAGCTCTGGGAACAATTAAAAATTAAAGAAAGAAATTAACTTTACTGTGCATGACAAATAAGATTGATAGGCAGCTAATAAGAGTACAGCACATTTAGGTTGCATATGGAGTAGTAGAGACCAATATCACATAGAGCTAAATATCTAAAATTTAAAGTCACATTTTTTTCTTGTGAAAATAATTATCTTTTCTGTGCACGACAATTAAGATTCTACAGGAATACATAAGCATAACCTACTCTAATGTGTAGGTCTTCACTGCTATGTTGCTTAGCATCTCCCTACCTTACAATTTCAGAATATATGGCTAGATGCTATCTTTATTCATACTTACATTTAGGAAATGTTTCATGGTTCCTACCTGTGGGCCAGGTATGATTCAAGAGGCTAAGGAATATGGGAGTGCAAGTTTCTTTCCTTGTGCAATTTACATACCAAGGGAGAAGCGATAATATACATGTAAAAAAAATTTAAAGATAATTACAGACTGTGATAGATTGGATGAAAGAAAAGAGGGAAGAATTAAAATGATAAATCATGTTTTTAAATAGTGTGGTCAAATCTATGAAAAGCCCACAGCAAATCTCATTCTCAATGGGGGAAAACTGAGAGCTTTTTCCCGAAGGCCAAGAACATGACAGGAATGCCCACTTTCACCACTGTTGTTCAACATAGTACTAGAAGTCCTAGCCTCACTAATCAGACAACTAAAAGAAATAAAAGGCATTCAATTTGGCAAAGAAGAAGTCAAACTCTCCCTCTTTGCAGATGACATGAAACTGTATATAAAGAACCCAAAGACTTCACACCAAAATTGCTAGAATTCATACAGCAATTGAACAATGTGGCAGGATATAAAATCAATGCACAGAAATCAGTTGCATTTCTATTCACTAACGAGACTGAAGAAAGAGAAATTAAGGAAATCAATCCCATTTACAATTGCACTCAAAACCATAAGATTCTTAGGAATACACCTAAAAAAGAGGTAAAGGATCTATATTCTAAAAACTACAGTAAAAACTACAGAACTTATGAATGAAATTGAGGAAGACACAAAGAGATGTAAAAACATTCCATGTTAAAAAAAAAAATTCCATGTTCATGAATTGAAAGAATAAATATTGTTACAATGTCTATGCTACCTAGAGCAATTTACACATTTAATGCAATCCCTATCAAAATATCATGAACTTTCTTCACAGAGTTGGAACAAATAACCCCAAGATTTGTGTGGAATCAGAAAAGACCCTGAATAGCCAGAGGAATGTTGAAAAAGAAAACCAACGCAGGGGGCATCACAATGCCTGACTTCAAGCTGTATTACAAAACTGTAATCATCTAGAGAATATGGTACTGGCACAAAGACAAACACATATATCAAAGGAACAGAATAGGGAACCCAGAAATGGGCCCTCGACTCTATGGTCAACTAATCTTCAACAAAGCAGGAAAGAATATCCATGGAAAAAAGACAGTCTCTTCAATATATAGTGTTGGGAAAGTTGGACAGCCACATCCAGAAGAATGAAACTGGAACATTCTTTTATACCATACACAAAGATAAACTCAAAATGGTTGAAAGATCTAAATGTGAGACAAGAATCAATCAAAATCCTAGAGGAGAATACAGGCAGCAACTTCTTCGACCTTGGCCACAGCAAATTATTGCTAGACACATCTCCAAAGGCAAGGGAAACAAAGACAATAATGAACTATTGGGACTTCATCAAGATAAAAAGCTTCTGCACAGCAAAGGAAACAGTCAACAAAACTAAAAGGCAACCTACAGAATGGGAGAAGATATTTGCAAATGATATATCAGATAGAGGGCTAGTATCCAAGATCTAGAGAACTTAGAAACTTAAACTCAACACCCAAAAAACAAGCAATCCAATCAAGAAATGGGCAAAAGGCTGGAAAAGACATTTCTCCAAAGAAGACCTACACATGGCCAACGAGCACAGGAAAAAATGCTTCGCATCACTTACCATCAGGGAAATACAAATCATACAAATCAAAACCACAGATACCACTTTACACCAGTAAGAAGGCTAAAATTAACAAGACAAAAAACAACAAATGTTGGCAAGCATGTGGAGAAAGGGGAATCATCTTGCACTGTTGGTGGTAATGCAAGGTATTGCAGCCACTCTGGAAAACAGTGTGGCGGTTCCTCAAGAAATTAAAAATAGAGCTACCCTATGACCCAGCAGTTGCACTACTGGGTATTTACCCCAAAGATACTGATGCAGTGAAACAATAGAAGACCTGCACCTCAATGTTCATAGCATCAACTCCACAACAGTCAAACTGTGGAAGGAGATGAGATATCTTTCAATAGATGAATGGATAAAGAAGATGTGGTCGTATATACAGTGAAATATTACTCAGCCATCAAAAAGGATGAATACCTACCATTTACATTGACATAGATGGAACTGGAGGGTATTATGCTGAATGAAATAAATCAGGTACAGAAAGACAATTATCTTATGGTTTCACTTATATGTAGAATATAAGAAATAGAGAGGGAAGTGGGGGAAACTGAGTGGGGAAAAAATAGAAAGATAAACCATGAGAGACTCCTAACTCTGGGAAACAAAGGGTTACAGAAGAGGAGGTGGGTAGAGGGATAGGGCAACTGGGTGACAGGCATTAAGGAAGGTAGATGATAAGATGAGCACTGTGTGTTATACTATATGTTGGCAAACTGAATTTAAATAAAATTAAATAACTAGTGTGCTCAAGAAAAGCTTCTTTTGGAAAATAAGAAATGAGAAGGAGGCAGCCTGTAGAGATGCAAGGGAAGACTTTTCTAAGCAGAAAGAACAAGTGTAATGGTTTTAAGGCAAATATTAACTTGATCGTTTTTCCTTTTGAAGGACTGAATAAAAGGCCAGAATAGCTGAAGGAAAACTCTGCTCCTAATTTGTGCTTTCAGCAAGCTACTTGACTTCCTATGGCAAACAATCAGAAAACTGGACAAAATATTAGAGAAAAACTTGTTTTCAGACATTTAAAAACAGGCAATATTGTGACTCCTAAGAGAAAAGAAACACACGAAATGACTTCTACCATTGCTTCATTTTCTGCTTAAAGTTAACAGACCATTTTTTAGAGGAAGAAAGAATAAAAGCTAAGCACAGTGAGGCTGAGATAGCTGGACTGGCAAAAGACAGTCAGAGAGAAGGAAACTATATGCAAAAATAGCTCCAAAAACTGAAGAGGGTTCTCCTTGTGTTTTTGTTTGAATACAAAATTGCATTATGTCCAAGGTAAAACCTCGTAATGCTAAACAAAGAACTTGGGGAAGCTAAATGATTTCCAGAGCTCAAGCAGAGCAGGGAGACATTCGAATTCCCATAAGCCAAGCAGGGAGAGTTTGTTGAATACCTGGGGCATTCAATAGAACGATTCAGTAGAGAAGAGTCATGCATTAGAAACAGGGCTAACTAAAGTCATGCCTCAGAAATAGTTCTACAGTAAAGGTTTCTTCAGATCCACAAAGGATTAGGTTGCACTGCAAGTAAATTAACTACCTGTCAAAGCAAAAAATTGTTAAAGAAAACACTCAAGACAAAATCCAGACACTCAAGACAGATGAAGAAACAGCAAACTGTAAACCACAGCCAGAAGTAAAATCAGTCAATAGAAGGAGGCCCATAAATATCATAGATATTTATTGATATTTATATTACTTGAGATCATGACCTGAGCTGAAGGCAGATGCTTAATTGACTAAGCCATCCAGGTGCCCCAATATTCAATTGTCTTTTGGATAAATTTTTAAAAATAAGAAAAACTGACTTTTTTCAAGTCCCAACATATTACCCTTGCTTACACATTCATTTGTGTAGATCCCAGTTTCCTTCCCATATTATTTTCCTTCAACCCAAATGATTTTCTTTCTTTATTTTATTTTAGAGCAATCAAGAACCTTAAAATAGCTATTATAGATATGCTTAAGATGTTAAAGAAATATAGGAGCACAATGAGGAAAGGAACAGAAACTATTATTGAACTTCAAAAACTGAAGAACATTATCTGAAATAAAAATTCAGTAGACAGATTAGACAGCGTAGAAAAAAAAGATCATTACATTTGAAAGCATAGCATTAGAAATTATCAAATCTGGGGCACCTGGGTGGCTCAGTTAACTGCCTTCAACTCAGGGGGAGCCTACCCTCTCCCCCTCCCCCTGCTTGTTCTCACTCTCTCTCTTTCTGTGTCAAATAAATAAAATCTTTAAAAAAAATTACCAAATCCAAAGCGTACAGCAATAAAATGCTAAGAATAATTCCCAGAGAATAAAAGTAACAGTCTCAATGATCTTTATGACAATATCAAATGGTCTAAAATCCCTGTAATTAGGCAGAAGTGACCTGTGCCAGCAATATGTTCAAAGTAATTCAGAGATCTATGGGGCCAGGCAGTCTGAGTCTGCTCGCCTTCCAAGTCTAGACATCACCTAAAAAGTACTCACCTCACAAAACTTTCATCAAGGTTAGTAAGTTTTCACTGTACTCCATTCCTGAGGGTCAATCTAAATATGTAGAGAAGCCAAAGACCCAACTTGAAAGCATCTCACATCTCCAACATTACTGTGAGCCATATACGAGTTGCTGTCCAGAAATACACCCACAAACTAAGCCTAAGATGCAGAGCTTGGTTCAGTGGGGGTTAGATAGCAATGAATATCTCCAAAATGCACCTCTTGGATTTTTTTCCAAGAGCTAGTGTTGGTTTTGCTGGCATTGTTGGACTTCTTTTGGCTAAGAGTTTCAAAAACAAAGAAGCTGGTGTATCCATCTGGGTTCATGGGATTACCTGCCTCTCTATTATCCACAACAAGCCATCGTATTGGTCTAGGTCAGTGGGAAGAAATTATATGCCTGTGGTTCATGAGGATATATAGTCATAGAAGATTTGTAGGACAATTTTCAAAAGCCAGGAAATGTGAAGCATTCACCCAGAAATAAGGAGAATGTTCCATGCTCTGTCCATTTTATTTTATTTTATTCTATTTCTAAAGATTTTATTTATTTATTCATGAGAGATACAGAGGGCAAGGCAGAGACATAGGCAGAGGGAGAAGCAGGCTTCCAGCAGGGAGCCTCATGCAGGGCTCATCGCAGGACCCTGGGATCACGCCCTGAGCTGAAGGCAGACACTCAACCACTGAGCCACCCAGGTGCTTTGCCATTTTAATCTGTTATAGGTAAACATTGGAAACTCCATATTGTAAACCAATATTTCTATAGAAAAATGGCACAAGTCCATAATGAATTTAAAATATTGGTTTTCTTCTTCAGGAAAAACTATTCTAGGCTTCTTTGTTGCTTTGGGTGATGCCATACTATAAGTAGACTAATCAGAAATCCTCTCATCTAGAGATAATGGCTAGCCTCAGAACTCCTTGTTCTCGTGTTGTTATTTATTTACATAATTAAAATTCCAAGTTAAAAAATTAATACAATAAAATCCACATAATTAGACACACTTAAAAAAGGAAGCAGAAAAATCTCAAGATATTTGCTGAAAATTTTCCAAATTTGATGAAAACCAAAAATACAGATGCAACAAGGTCATCAAATTCCAATATAACAGGAAGGAACCCACAGGAAAAAATCATAATTAAATTATTATAATCCAGTAATAAGGACAAAACCTTAAAAGCAAGTGGAGGAAGTGTAGACATTGCATAGAGGAGAACAAAGATAAGAATATTTGCCAATTTTTAACAAGAAACATTGCAAGCAAGAAGACTACTGAGTGCCATCTTTAATGTGCTGAAAGAAAATATGTCAGCCAAAATATCTTGCAAGAGAGGAAATGAAATAAAGACATTTTCAGACAAACAAAAGCTGAAAAAATTTGAAACTAGCAGATTTGCTCTAAAATAAAATAAAGAAAGAAAATCATTTGGGTCGAAGGAAAATAATATGAGAAGGAAACTGGGATCTACACAAATGAATGTGTAAGCAAGGGTAATATGTTGGGACTTGAAAAAGTCAGTTTTTCTTATTTTTAAAAATTTATCCAAAAGACAATTGAATATTGGGGCACCTGGATGGCTTAGTCAATTAAGCATCTGCCTTCAGCTCAGGTCATGATCTCAAGGTCCTGGGATCTAGCCCCTCGGTAGGTCCCATGCTCAGTGAGGAATCTACTTCTCCTTCTCCTTCTGCTCCCTGCCCCCAACTCATGTGCTCTCTCTCTTGTGCTCTCTATCAAATACATTTAAAAATAATAAATAAATAAATAAATAAATAAATAAATAAATAAATAAATAAAATCTTTTTAAAAAGAGAATTGACTATTTTTTTAAAGATTTTATTTATTCACTCATGAGAGACACAGAGAGAGGCAGAGACATAGGGAGAGGGAGAAGCAGGCCCTGGCAGGGAGCCTGATGTGGGACTCAATCCCCAGACCCCGGGATCAGGATCTGAGCGGAAGGCGGATGCGCAACCGCTGAGCCACTGAGGCGTCCTGAGAAATGGCTATTTAAAGCAACAATATATTGTCAGGTATATAACTCGTGTAGAAGGAAAATATATGTAAAAAACACATAAAGTCAACATGGAGAAAATGAATGCTGTCATAAGGATGACATTATACATGAAATAGCATATTAGATGAATATAAACTGTAATAAGTATATACATATTGTAAACCACAGAACAACCACTAAAAGAATAAAAAATGTAGCTAATAAACAAATACTAGGAATAAAATGGAATACTAAGAATAACAACATTAATTCAAAATTACATGAGAAATGAAGAAGGAACAAAGGAAAATGAAATAAATAGAAAATAAATAGTAAGATAGCAGCCTTTAACCTAACTATATCAATAATTACATTATTAAATAGTCTAAACATATAATTAAAGGTAGATTTTCAGATTGTATAAAAGCAAGACCCAACTATATGCTGACTGCAATAAAACCACTTTAAATTATAAAGACAAAGATAGGCTAAAAGTAGAAGGTTGGAAAAGAATATGCCAAGTAAACACTAAACATATAAAAGCTGGAATAGCTATATTACTATCAGACAAAGATATGATCAGGCTTTAAGACAAGTGATATTATTAGAGACAAAGGACATTTCATAATGATAAAAAGGTCAATTAATCAAAAATACATAAAAATCTTATATGTGGCTAATAATAACACTTCAAAATACATGAAGCTAAAACTGACAGAATTCAAAGGAGAAAGACAAATCCATACCTACAGGTGAAGATTTCAACTCCCTTCTCAATGAATCATAGAACATGCATACAAAAAAAATAAAATTTACATAGCATTATCAACCAACTTTACCTAATTGGCATTTATAGCACAACACACTAAAAAATAACAGAATATACATTCTTCTCATATGCACACAGGACATTCACCAAGATAAATCACATGCTGAACCATAAAATAAGTCTCAATAAATTTAAGAAGATAAAATTATACATAGTGTATCCTCTGACAGCAACAGAATTAAAATAGAAATTAATATTGGAAAGATATCTGGATAACCCTACCAATATTTGGAAATTAAATAAAATACTTATAAATAACCCATGAATCAAAGAAGACATCAAAAAGAAAATTTTAAAGTATTTGAACTAAAATAAACAATAACAAAAACACAATATGTTAAAATTTGCAGGGTGGAGCTAAGGTAGTGCTTAGAGGGATAGTTATACCTTTAAATACTTATGTTAGAAAAGAAAAAAGCTTTATATTTCCACTTAAGGAAGTTAGAAAGAGCAAATTAAACTTAAAATACGTAGAAGGAAGGAAATAGGGGCACCTGAGTGGCTCAGTCAGTTAATCATGTCTTTGACTCAGGTCATGATCTCAAGGTCCTGGGATGGAGTCCTGCACCAGGCTCTCTGCTCAGCAAGGAGTCTGCTTCTCTCTCTCCCTCTGTCCCTCCCCCTGCTTTTGCTCTCTCTCTCTCTTTCTCTCTCTCAAATAAATAAATAAATAAATAAGCTTTTTTAAAAAAAAAAAGAAGGAAAGAAATAATAAAAATAAGAAAGGGAATCTATGAAATAGAAAATGGAAATATAATAGAGAAAATCCATAAATAAAAGCTGGTCTTAAGGGGAAAAACAATAAAACTGATAAACGTCTAATTACACTGATAAAGAGAGAAAACAGAAATTACCTCTATCAGGAATGAAAATGGAAATATCACCACAGATCCTACAAACATTTGAGGAAGAAGGAAGGAAACATTATGAATAATTTTATGCTAATAAATTCAACTTAAATAAAAAGGAACAATTCCTTGAAAGATACAAATTACAAAAATGGACACAGAAGTTGGAAATGTAAATGGATGCAGGGCAGTAAGTAAAGGAGAGAGTAGTACCAGATGTAGTCAGAGAAGAAGATACAGATGAGGTAATGTAGAGTTCTGTAGAACAAGATTAGAGTTTAGATTTAAATTTCAGTGTAAAAAAAAAAAATAAAAAAAATAAATTTCAGTGTAAAGAGGCCATTGAGAGATTTTAAAGAGCAGTGGTACAATCTTATTTCAGTTTTTAAGTATCACCACTGCTGTGAAAACAATGAATTCTGGAGATACAAAATTGAAAGAAAGCTGATTGAAGAAAAAGGAATTATTTCAGTACTTCAGGCAAGAGATAGTGTGGGTTGAACTAGAATGACATTAATGGAGAAGGAAAGAAGTGGACAGATTCAAGATCTATCCTGGCATGGCTCACATATTACAGAATATAAAAAATACATAAAACATTCTTTACTCAAATATAAGAAATGTCCTCCAGAAAAATTTGCATTAAAGAGTATGGTATGTTCCCACTGAATTCCAGAGATGTTTCTTCTTTGAGAAAAATTGAGAAAAAAACATATATGTAATAAAACTGCAAGCAAGAGTAAAACAATTAAAATACTCAATTTTTCTGATAAGAAAAAAATTAAAGTAGAACAAAATATTTTCAGTGACTATCTCCAGATTGTGGTCTTAATGTCGATTTTGCTTTCACAATTAATGCTTATGATTTTTCAAATGCCATTCCTTTTAAAAGACTGAAATAACATTTTGGTTCAGATATTTTTAAACACTGAAGTTAATTTCTAAAATATAATAGTAAACTACTAAGACGTTAGCAATAGTGCTAGTTCTAGGGGAATTATCACTTGATTTGCTATTCCTAGGATATAGTTCCCACTGAAAACCTTAATACTTTAGCATTTGACTATTTTTTAATCAGTAAATAGAATCATCATAAGTAGAATCCATCATAAATAGAATCATAATAAATAGAATACAATTTCATAATTTTACCACCACTTTACCAAAGAAATACCTATGCTATTTATTTTAGAATCTTTGCATGCATTGAGAGATATCTGGAAGTACAGACTAAAATAGCTGTTACCTCCCAATCTATTGTACTAAATAGCCAAGGAAAGTTTGTTCCTTTCCTAGCACAAATATGAAATTCACTTTAAAAGTTTATATGAAGGCAGGCTACTGGCCATGAACCCACGTATCGCCCTCAGAAGGAAAAAAAAAAAAAAAAGACTTCTAAAAATTCTCAACAGCCCAGGATTAAATAAGAGCTAACATCTCAGTTCATTTCAACCGAATGTTCTTTCTCTTTTTCCTCCAACTCAAACATGCATATTCTCACTTAGAGCCTAAAATCAAGCTAGAATTCAAACAAACCACTAGGAATAAGCTTCATTTCAACTTAAACAAATTTCTAGGTACATGCACAAACTGGAATGGATAGAATCATTTACCTCTACTTTGTGCATGGTAAAAATTTATACATTTTTAATCAATGGTTAAAAAAATGAATTTTTGGATTCAGCACTGCTTCATGGCCAAAGTGACTGCCAGTGACATCCCAGGAAGCCCTGAGAAGGCCTCTGTCCCAAATCTAGACCCATATGGACCAGCCCCATAAACATCCAATAAATGTCTCTACACCCTCTTTAAAAAAGGGGGGGATACTGAATTTTGCTCTACCACTTATTATTTTTTTTAATGAACTGTAATCTTAGCCAAGCTGCAGTAATCCTTACATATACATTTGTTGCCAAGATCAGCACCATACCTGACACATAATTCAGTTACTATTTTTAATATTTGTAACTGGGCTAACCAATATAGATGTTTGTGTATTTGTTTAGTCAAAAATAAAAACATCCTCCTTAGAAAATGAAAATATATACACTTTAGATTCATACAGATGTTATATCTCAGTTTATGAATATAATCAGCATACATTCAGTTTTTGGATTGATTCTGTTCCCACTATACCTGTAATGCTTTTCACACTGACATCCTGTAGGATACTGTGACTAGATGATAATCACCTTGTAATTAAGATTAGCTTTACAAAAACAGCTTATTTGTTCAGTGTATATCCTGTTGACTCTGAAACTGTCCACATCACACTCTTTTCCTTGCAGACCACATGTATACTTATTCCATTCAGTGCTTTTCATTCCTGCTCCCAGCAGGTGTTCCCTGCTTCAGTAACATTTTCTGCCTTCTTGCTCTAATCACCAATGCCTTGTAGCACAATATATCTTCCATCAGGCCAAAATCAATCCCAAGAGAAGATAAAAGTTCTGTGGATTTCATAAATTTGAGGATATATAGTGCCCAAATATAGATAGTCCTGAAATATCACAGGACATCTATAGGATATGCCTTTCTATTAAATGAGCTCACAGTTTTCCTTCTTGTTTCCAAGTATTTATAACATCAGGCATTTCTTCAAGTCAGCCTGGATCACTGGTTTGCATTTTACTTTGGATGAGTAAATCCCCTAGGAGATCTCTAATTTGGGTCTTTAGTGCATTGTGCATAGGAAAACAAAACCTAGTAAGTGCGCCACCAAGATTAGATAGGGTTCTTAAGCATGATACAAACAATACTGTGACATTTCCCTAACTAAAAATAGTCTTTAAATTTGATTCAGACAAATAATGTCAAGAAGTAATATTTCTGCTAACTGTGGTTCTTCCAAATACAATTCTGCATATCTTTATCTTCGATTTTGATTCTTTTTAGTTTTTCCCTAATTAATCATATCCCACTGATATACCATCAAAGAGATTTAACACATAAAAACTTAATAGACCTACCCACTCAAGTGTTAATACCAAATTTTGACAGTCTCAACCAAAATAACAATGTTACTTTTCTTAACTGAAGAAATTAAACTTGTTTTTCCCTGAAACATTGATATGATATCAACTCGTAAAGATAGATGACAATCTTACTTTAGATTACTTATTACCTTGTGTTGTAACTAATGTAAAAAAATGAAACAAGTTACATAACTGAAAAATTAGACTTAATAGTAAGGCATTGTAGATGACAATAATTTTGTGGCAATAAACTATTTAAATTATTTTTCACAAAGAAATATAGCATTAGCTGTTAAGTAATGAAAGAACTTTATTTAATAAAATGATAGCAAAATGAATAACCTAAATAAGATTACCCTAATTGTCCCCTAAATCCTTACTACTCAAAGCATGATCTATGCCTTTTTCTCACCAGGGAGTTTATTAGAATCTCAGGCCACACCAAAGATCTACAGAATCAGAATCTTTAATTTAACAAGATCCCCAAGTGATTTGTATGTATATTAAAGCCTGAAAAACATTATATGAAAAGAAAATCCATTTAACGTAGTTAAAATTGTGGTACCAACTCAAAATATAAGGACGCTAATACCACTAAGTATTCGAAGACATCAGCTAAGTGATATTTTAATTCTTAAACATGAAAAAGCAAACAAGTTTTGATTAATACTGAATAAAGTTCTACTTTACTTATTAGGATAAGTCACCAAGAATCTATGGTTTCTATGGTTGTAAAACTTTCATCTCTTTATATTCCTATCTATTTTGTTTTACAGTGTGAATTTCTGCTCTGTTTTGTTAAAGAAAAAAATAATCACAAACTAGATTAGTGTTTATATTTTATCATATATCATTAGTAATTCTTTTTTTACTTAAAAATCTAAAATTGAGGACAGCCCAGGTGGCTCAGCGGTTTAGCGCCGCCTCAGCCCAGGGCGTGATCCTGGACACCTGGGATTGAGTCAGTCCCACATCAGGTTCCCTGCATGGAGCCTGCTTCTCCCTCTGCCTGTGTCTCTGCCTCTCTCCCTCTGTGCGTGTGTGTGTGTGTGTGTGTCTCATGAATAAATAAATAAAATCTTTTTTAAAAAATAAAAAATTGATATTTATCTTTATAACACAAGCAAACATCTATAGTGAATTTTAGAAAACCAAAATATTGTTTTGCTTTATTGTTTAGAGCATGAGATGAAAATATTTAGAACTGTGAACTATAGTTGTGTCCAACTATAGAAGTTGTCATAAGGCTTCAAGAACTCTGAGGATTTTCACCGTCATCCTAAAACAAGATGATGGCTTAAAATGAATTAAGACAATGAAAGAGTCAAGACAAGAGCAGTTAGCTAAACCCTGCTCTCTCAAGGGCAGTTAGCTAAACCTTGCTCTCTCATGAAACTTTTCCAAATGAATTTACTTAATTTTGAGGTGACTAGAACCAAGAAACTAGAAAATAATGTTTCTACCCAAAATCTTTGTCTCATCTGAGATTGTGGAGGTAGACAAGCAGAGATTGGCTGGTTTGGGGCCAGTCATAGAAGATTGACTCTGGATTGTCACTTAGCTGGTTATTAGGGAATCTCTTACATTGATGTATAATGTTATCATCACCACACCAATCCCAGACAGTATGCAAGGGGGTCAAGTCATAATCATTTACCTATAAAAATATTTTTTAAACAGGCATTTACAAATGAGGAAAATCTTAAAAAGCCAAATACACTGGTTTGATGAAAATCTTTTGCTAAAATGTCACTTAAAGGATCAGATCAGTACCACCACCTGAAATAAAAAATACTAGCTGATTCTATTGTGCTTTGTACTCAGATACAAAGGTTCAGTGGCTTTGAGATAACTCAAATTTATTAAAAATATGGGATGAACACATATATATTTATATATACATATACATATATTATAATGCATTATGTACACATTAAAATATTTTGGTAATTAAATATGTTTTATCTTACAGAATTTAATGCAATAAACTTCTAATCTCAAGGACATCAGGGTTCAAAAGACCATTTCCCTGTAAAAAGCATAACCAAAGTGATTTTGCAGGATTTGAAGTTGACTGGCTTTGTGGACCTTACTATCAACTTGTTTTTACCTTTGCTACCTAAAGTGGCTATATCTTTCTGGTTTTTAAGGTCAAACGTAATCAGCATGCTCTGGGTTTAGAAAATAATATTTATATATTAATAGAATTTAATAAAAAAATCCACAACCTATTAAATATAGTACTATAATGGGAACAAGACTGCTATTTTAGACACAGGTGTTTTCATAATTCTACATGATCATCTCATGAAATGTGCTTCCTCTCTCTAATCTGTTTTCTTTACATCCTTTTTCATTTTTGTGATTTCAGTTTTATGTAAAAATAAACTTCAAATCTACATAGTTGCCCTAAAATCTCCTTATAATTTCCTGTTGAAAATTTCCACATGTTTATTCCATGGCACCATCTGACCCATGGCCCAAAACAGAACTCATTCATCCTTCCATACGACAATAATTATTGAGCAGTTACTATGTTCTAGGAACTCTTCTAGACACATAAGTGAATAAAACAGACAAGATCCTCTGAGCCTATGGGGGATTCCATTACCCGGGGTGGCAAGGCAATACCTAGAATACATAATGACAGTATATACTATGTTGGATGGTTGCAAGCAAAATAAAGAAATTTATGAATCTTGGAAAGAGACTAAAGAATACCAAGGGGAGGGGAGGGAAATTTTAAAGAGGGTTGTCAGTGAGGGGCTGACTGATAATAACTTTCAAGCAAAATCTGAGTCAGGAAGAGGAGATGAAACCAGGTGGAGGATTTGGCCATGGACTGGAGCACAAATGGTTCATTCCCAGCAACAAGCTGGAAGGCTGAATATATTGAGTATGAGTGTGGGTAGGTGAAAAGTTGGGTATTAGGAGCTTATGGATATTATCTTCCATTTGCTGCTGTTTTCTTAGTGTATTAGAGCAGATACTGCTAAGAGTGAGAATATGGAAAGATGTCTTGGAAGCTTGAGGATAAAGGGAAAGAACTAATATTAGGACCAGGATTGCATTTGATGTTAGAGCTCACTAATTATTCATTTTTTTCTTTGGCTTATTCAGTTTTGCAGATACAAGCATGGGATAGGTGGATATTTGGATGTAACTAAAACTGATGTTTTTGTTAGGTATCTGTACAAAGTAATATAGTAACAAGGGGGTTTAAGGAATATGCAAGGGAGTGATTATAATGATTGGTATGAGAAATTACTATGGGCAAGGAAGAAAGTTTGAGGCCCTGAATGGAGGGAGTCATGGAAAAAACGTACAAGGGTCGATGGATACAGGTTCCCATTGAACAAATAAATTGTTGGAGTTGGGTATGTGAAGGAGTAAACCAGAAAATTAGAGCTGAGACTTGCAGAGTACAATTACTGAAATTGAGATTATGGACAGGTGCCAGATGTTGGCAAATACAAGGCATTTGACCCCAACAAGGGTTTAACCACATGAGAGAGTGACTAAAATGAGGTGGAGGACAAAATCCCTGGAGAAAAGAAGCTAAATGAACTGGGGGAAAAAACACAGGATATTAGAAGGATCATTTCAGGGCTATTAAAATCACCAAGAATTAAGAAATAGTATTGGGAAAAGCAACAGTGAGCCAGGAATTGAATGATTAGAGATTACTTTAGGGTTTGCCAATGACAATGGCAAGGAGTGGTGGATGGTTTGATGACATAGGATTTAAAGCTAGGGAAGCTTGAGAAGGAAACAGGAAGAATGGCCTGGAAGTAGCATTGACAAGCAATGAGAATGCTCTCCTTACCTACATGCCTCATGGTAAAAAGTTATGGGAGAAAAATAATCAAAATCTGAGAGCTCATAAAGCAGAGTCTATGGGAAAAGCCAGGGCCAAACAAAGCAAGAGGGTGAAGGAACAGGATTGCTCAACATTGGCTGTGAATTCCACTAGAAAGGGGGTGGGTAACAGATGTGGTTAAAAAAGAGAGAAATAGGAAAGTGAGAGACTGATCTCATGAGCGATGAGATCTGTAGGATAAGATGATCCCAGAGTCTGGATTTTCCTAGAATGATCTATTTTATTATTTATTTATTTATGTTAGAGATAGAGAGAGTGTGGCAGGGGAGAGGCAGAGGGAATGGGATAGAGAGTCTCAAGCAGACTCTATGCTGAGTGCAGAGGCTGACATGGGGCTCAATCTCATAACTCTGAGATCATGACCCTGAGATCATGACTAGAGCCGAAATCCAGAGTAGGATGCTTAAGCTTAACCAACTGAGCCACCCAGACCACCCTAGAGTGACCTATTTAAACAGGATTAAAGTCCACAATGTAACTGGTTCTGATCCTCTGAAGGTGCTGGGCAGTGGTGATTAGAATAAGGGAGGGGACTGGCGAGCAAGAAAGAAAGATTCCTGATAGGGCCAAACATGTACCCAAACCCTTTTTCCCTTTAGGAGAGCAACTATCTTACACAGAAAATCCAAACTCCAATTTCTTGCTTCCAGAGCACAAAGTAGTGCTGTGAGAAACTCAGACTTCCAAATCCTTATCTCAGAATCTACACTTATAGATAAAAGATATTCTAGAGATCATGAAGCCCTACTCCTTTCGAATAGAAAGATGAAGATCTCAAGAGGCAATACAGAAGTTTGGTAAGATCACAAAGTTCATTATAGACAACCGGCATCAGGAATCTAATGGCTTTATCCCTGATCAAATGTTATTTATCTTATTCAATATTATGATCTTGGAAGGTTACAATTTTAACAATGAAAGTAATTAGCTATTTCAAAAGATATTTTGAAATGTTTACATAGTATAAAGAACAATGAGTTTATCTCTCAATTGATAATATCATATAATATTAAGAAGTATTTTTTAAAATATTTTATTTATTTATTCATGAGAGACACACACAGAGAGAGAGAGAGAGAGAGAGAGAGAGAGGCAGAGACACAGGCAGAGGGAGAAGCAGGCTCCATGCAGGGAGCCTGACATTGGACTCCAGCCAGGGTCTCCAGGATCATGTCCTGGGCTGAAGGTGGCGCTAAACTGCTGAGCCATCCAGGCTTCCCCCTATTAAGAAGTATTTATGACATGTTTACCTCTCTTAGATAGTGTGATGATTTCTACACACATTTTCCTTTATTGACACAACAATCCACCAAGGTAGGCACAGTGTTATCCTTCTCTCATGGATAAGCAAACTGAGTCACCAACCCAGTTTCTATTCCTGCCTGCCTAAATCTGCTCCATTCTCTCTGACTTTGTAGACTCACACAGACTTAAATCCTCACCAACATATTTTGTTTGATTGTTCATTTTTCACTTTTCAGTCCTTTCCATACCAGCTGACTGTGCACAACACTTATGGGATCCTCTCCCACTCTTCCATCTCACTTGGTTCCTTCTCTGCTCGTACTCTTGCCTGCCTGATTGGCAGTGTCTGCTGGACCTGGGTAGAGCCAGAGATCTGATTTTGGCCCTTTTAGAGAGTCAAATAGGAGTCCATAGTTGCATTTTCAAATGCCTATAGGCCATAGCCTACATGTGCTCTTGGTTACTTGTTCAGAAGCAGCTCATTGTCTTCCTACCATCATTAATGCTCATTTTGCTGCTTCTATTTGTAGCACCTCTATCCCTCTAGAACTATAATGTGAAACTTTATAGAGTCACCTTTTCTTTCCTCCTCTCCCCACCCTATTACATTAGTTTCAAATTTGTTTCAAAGTTGTACATTGTATTCTGTATCCATCTCCTCCTTTCCATTCCAACCTCCATTACACATTCAGGCTTTCATTACTTGCTCACTACCCTTTTTTAAGAGATAGTCCTTGATCCTATTTTTCCACATTTCTATTAATCCTGTTAGTCCTACGGTCAATGAATTTTCCCAAAGCTCTGATCCAAACGTGATACCTCCTACTTCTAAAACCTTCAATAATTGTTTGTATGCAAGACTTTCCATAATACCTTTCCCATCTTCCATCTAAGAATTTACATTTCTTCTATGAACCAGCCAAACTTAACTTTCTGGAACATAGTCTTCCTTTTAATTCATGTCTCTGCTTCTGCAGTCCACTCTACTTGAAAAATATACCTCTCTTAATCCCCTTGTTATGATTTTATCCACTCACCTCTATCTTAATTGTCACATACTTTTGATTCCCTAAATTATTTGATCTCTACCTACTTTGAAGGCCCTCAAGAAGTATATCTCTATACCACAGTTATGGGATTTCTTCTGTGCTTTGTATTATAGTTTTTTGTTCATGAACTGGCTTCAAATATTTGAGAGCCTGTCATGGGGAAGAGAGATTAAACTTGTTCCACAAATCTCAAGAGTAAAACCAGGACTAATGACTAAGAGATACAAAAAACAGCTTTTAGTTCTACATAAGAAAAAAATTTCTGACATTCAGAGTTGTCCTAGTATTGGGTTGCCTCTGAAAAGAGTACATTCCTTGTCATCGTGATGTTCAAGTATAGAATTAAAAACTGCTTTTCACAAATGTAGTAGAAAAAAATGAATTAGACTGGATGGTCAGTAACAGTACCTTACAAGCCAGTGATATATATTTTTAATTTTATGTTTCTAACTGCACATCAGAAACCCAACTTAGATATAATCTTGTCATATACTAGAATGTTGAATCTACTATTACTTTTCTTGAAATCTACTACTGCTCAACTTCCCAACATCAGAATAAAAAGAATTCATCCAGATAGCAAACTTA
Source organism: Canis lupus dingo (assembly GCF_003254725.2). NCBI lineage: Eukaryota > Metazoa > Chordata > Mammalia > Carnivora > Canidae > Canis > Canis lupus. Next base: position 14,397,345 of record NC_064271.1, read on the forward strand.
TAAAGTTGAGAGTGAAACCAATAAAAAAGACCTAGGGATCCCTGGGTGGCGCAGTGGTTTAGCACCTGCCTTTGGCCCGGGGCGTGATCCTGGAGACCCAGGATCGACGTGGGGTCAGGCTCCCGGTGCATGGAGCCTGCTTCTCCCTCTGCCTATGTCTCTGCCTCTCTCTCTCTCTGTGTGTGTGACTATCATAAATAAATAAAAATTAAAAAAAAAAAAAAGACCTAGATCTTCATTCTTCAAAAAAATTTAACAATACTGTTTTATAAATAATACCTTGCTCCTTTAATATAAATAATATAAATATATAAATAATAGCCTTGCTATTCCTTAAATATCCACTTCAAAAATTACTTCTTAAGTGCTTTATAAAATCTGTGAAAGGCTTTTTCTTCTATTATATTATCATCTTTCATAATACAACAGCAATGCTAAGGACTGCAATATCAACTTAAAGTAGTTTTACCTCACTTGACTCTGCATATCACACACTTAGGACCTGAAGTAAATATAGTGCATATGCATACTTTTGACATGTAAAGGGATTTTCTAGTATATCTTTTTATATAAATTCATTTGACAACAGTGACAGATGATTATGATAGTCTTGGAACTTTACAGTGAAATCTCTATCAGAAATGTGTATTTCCTTTTAAAATAGAAACTTAAAAATAATTTAAGCTACTGAAGGAAACATTTCTTAGAAAGTGACTGTTTTCATAGATAAACAGACAAAGTCTAGCAGTCAATGGACACAAGAAAAAAAAACTAACATGTATGTAAACACATAGCAAAAATGTTCAACCACACTAATTATTAAATAAATTTACATTAAAACAATGAGGTACCATTTCATACCTATCAAATTAGCAAATATTTTTTAAAACAATACTCAATATTGGTGTGGCTACAGTGAATCTAAAGTACATTGTAAAGTAAAGTACATCTAAAGTATTATAAATTAGCATAACATTTTTGGCAGTTACTTGGCAATACATATTAAAATCCATTCAATTTCCTTATTCTTTGATCTAAAAATCTGAAATTTCAGGAAGTGTCTAATGAAATGATAAAGAAAAAGCTGGCATTCATTGATAGACCAGGAACAACATAAAATTTCTAATTATAGGCTAATGTTTTCAGATAATACTTCCAGTGAGTTAAATATTAAACAGCCATTAAAAAGTATAATTTTAAAAATTATATAACAATACTGAAAAAATGATAGGCATGTGATTAAGCATAAAAAGAAAGATTCAGAATTACAATTTACACTTATTACAATTTTGTAGAACTTATGCTATATGGACAACAGCTAGAAAGAAAACGTTAGTTTTGCAAGGGCAATATGGAAAAAAACTATGTGCCTTTTATGTTTCCTACATTTCCATGCCATTTCTTTTTTTTTTTTTTAAGATTTTATTTATTTATTCATGAGAGACATAGAAAGGCAGAGAAACAGAGGGAAAAGCAGGCTTCTCGCAGGGAGCCGATGCAGGACTCGATCCCTGGACTGGGATTACGCCCTGAGCTGAAGGCAGATGCTCAACCTGAGCCACCCAGGTGTCCCTCCATGCCATTTCTTTATTAAAGTAACCGCAAGATCACACTTAGTCTTACTATTTGGAAGGGATCAGTACTGAGTAGGTTCACCAGCTAGTCATATCAAAGCCCTTCATGTTAGATTTTTAATGTGCATTATAAAGCTTTGGAAATAGGTTCTCTCCAAGTTCTTCCTAGTTGTACTATTCCAAAACTCCAAATGATCTGAAAGGAAGAGTGTATAGGGAAGTCTCTATTAGTTGAAGAAACTCAGCTTTTCCTAATAGTGAGGATAAGTTATAAGATTTTAAAAGCACCTGAAAGTAGTAGAGAAACTTCATTTGAGGCCACAATAATCATTACCCTGTATTAGGTGCCAACAATGTACCAGACACTGAACATATCGTTTACTTTCATTGCCTCATTACTTGAAACAATCCTGTGAGTTTATTTCTCCCTGTTTTCTAGAGGAATAAGTTGAAGCAAAAGAGAAAATAAGAAATTTGCTTAAAGTCACACAGATCTTATTGGTAGGTCTAGAATTTGAATTCAAATCTTTCTCCTTCTCCTGTTCATATTCTTTGCATTATAATAGACTATCTCCCAGAAGGGTATCATTTTAGAGGAAATATTCCAACTTCAATCATTTCAAACTCTCTGCACCAACCAACCAGGTACAAACCAACAACAGTATCTGGAGTCACTCTAGCCTACATGCTGAGCATTGGCCTAACGTGATGTTAAAGCCACCATTTCTGGTTTCCCATGGACTAGACCATTTCATGCCATTGATTGTCCACTGATGGAAACCACTGACAAATGTCTAGCTTTTCTAGGCACTGAGGTAAGTTTTGAGGACTTTTTTTTTCTTTCTCTATTTTCTCTATTTCACTCTCTTTTACCCTGAGTAGTAAAATTTTAACAGTGGTCAAACAATCATGTCAAAGGAGTATTTAATAGTGTTAAAAAAAAATTCAACTGAGTAAGTTTAAAGACTTAATTGACTTTATTCATCAATCCATGAATCTACCCAGTAAACAGAAAGAAGTTCTGAGGAGCTATACAAAATGGAAGACTTTTATAAGCATGAAAGAGGCTAACAAGAAAGTTAGTAGCAAAAGTGAATTGTTTCAGGCAAGTCACCTTCCTCTGAGTGACAGCAGAAGCATATCAAGCAGGTTACCTCACAAGTGCTGACCAGAAAATTCCAGTTTGACTGGCTAAGATTACATTCCTGAAGAGGCTGAAATTGTAATTAAGTTAAGTATTAAGTTCTGGTCTGGTGACTGTGGGCTTAGCACAAGTAACTCCATTTTGGGCCTGTTGTCTCTTTTTAAATAATATCCCATTTTTGATCAGCCTCTCAGCTTAACCAAGAGATGTGATCAAAATTTAAGGCATAAGTGTCATTCCCTGTTACTGCTCTAAAGTTCTCAAAATTTTTTTCTGATCTTCTGTGTGGTATTCACAGATTAACATTTTTTTGTTGAATATGTGTCATGAATTCAGGTCCACATTTTTTGTTTGTTTGCTTTTTGGTCAGTCATTCCTTTCATTCCTTTTTTGATGTTTCTGTTTTAAGGAGATCATTTCCTTGGTGGTTAGTGGCTGCAAACATGCATTTAAAGCTTTTGAGAAAATACAGTGCACTGGGGAGATTACTGTGATTATTAGAAGCAGGATGATTCCCAATGTCTGGAATATACTTCGGAGCCACGGTCCCCAAGATCCAAATCAAGCAAAATCAAATAAATCAAAGAAAAACCACACTAAAGGAGTAACTTCCTGAAGCCAAGGGGTTTGCTCAGTGATCTTATGTAGCTGAGTTTCCAGTTGTCCAGAATATTGATTCAGGTGCAATAAGTGGTATTGGTCACAGTAGAGACACCTCCTTGTTCAGCTAAATGGTAATAGGGAAAATAGCAGGGAAATAGGGACTTATAGAAGGAAGTGAATTCCTCTATAAGAGGCATAAATGCCTCTTCATAGGTCCTTTCTAACTCAATGATGTAAATTCCAGGGAGTTTACCAATGAGGTATCTCAGTTTGTTTCTGAACAGTTAGGCACATACTTAGATAACCTAAGAGGCATTCTCTAGTTTTACAACAGCCATATAAGCATTAATTGGACCAAGAAGAATGATAACCAACATAACAAACATGTATTCTGTTAGGGCACAAACTACTCCTGCTAAAATGGCACTGTCAATGAATCCTAGCATTGTGGACAGATCAGAGTTTTTGATGACAAATCCCGAAATCTGAAAGGTTACCCCCTTGGCAATGGCTTGAGATATCATTATCTTTCTAAGCCAGAGAAAGGCAAAATTGACAAAAGAATCATAAAGACTTTCATTGTGTAAGAGTTAGGAGAAATATTAGACAGAGAAGGAAAAATGAAAAAAAAATGTTCTTGATCTGACATCTAGGGAGGAAGCAGTCTACATTAATGTCACCTACTTCTCCTCTTTGTCAATTTTATTCTGAGGCCCTACAACTGCACTCCCTTTATAATTGGGAGATGTGGTCCCAACATTCAAGCCCCTGACATCTGTGGCCACCTGGGTAGTTAGAAGGATCTCATAAAGTCCCTTTGAAGGAGGTCCAAGGGCAGTCTGTGTTCTTAATGATGCCAAAATAGAAGGGTACGAGAAAATGTTAAAAGTTTAGAGAGACATAACCAGATATTTGAGAAAACAAGAAGAATTCATAATCCAGTTTATAGGTATATAAAAAACCCTCAAAAACAATTAACAGGACTAAGGTCTAATGTTTACAAAAGTTCAAATATAATTTTTCTTTCTACAATCACCCCCATTTTTTACCAATATAATCACACTAAAACTAAATTGTTTCTATTAAACTTGGCCAGAATATTTACATAAGTACAGCCAAAATTGTGATTGAGGGACGCCTGGGTGGATCAGTAGTTGAGCATTTACCTTCGGCTCAAGTCGTGATCCCAGAGTCCTGGGATCAAGTCCTGCATTGGGCTCCCTGCATGGAGCCTGCTTCTCCCTCTGCCTGTGTCTCTGCCTCTGTGTGTGTGTGTCTTTCATGAACAAATAAATAAAATCTTAAAAAAAAAAAAACTGTGATTGACCATGTAAATTTTTTAAAAGAATGTTTTGCTAGAATTTTTCATAATGAATCTCAGATCGAACACTTAAAAGTCTCTGAGGCCAAGAGGCCAAGCCAGGGACTCATCATAAGATTTTATTGCAATAGCTATAGTTGGGTGAATTCCTCTCTTCTTGTAGTCCCCTCAAATGTCCTAAGGTACCTGGGCCTGCCAGAAAGTAACCTTCCTTACTCACCTGGTAAGACTGTTAGAAATTAAGATACCAGGCCAAATTTTTCCAAGCAGCTTCTTAAAAAATTCCTGTCTGGTCATTTGTGAGTCCATATACATTTCTCTCAAACATGACATTCCAGTCAAAGCCTTGGTCCTATATCCAATGTGTCCAATTGTGTCCCATTACAAGGAGTATAAATTCTTACTGAACTTATGCAAAGAAATAACTATATTTTCATAAAATTAAAATAAGCATCCTATTCTTTCTAATGCAGGAAACCTTGCTTTCAAGTACACTTCTTAAATGAACAATCTTGTTTAATTAGAATGTTCCCCATAATGGCCATTGTAATCCTAAACTGATTTTATTTAGATTTTGCCATTTTTGTAGCTATCTATAGCTTCTGGGACCATAGTTCATAGATATAAAATAAGTGGATGTGCTGAAAGGTGACCCACTCAACTCTGGAATTTAAGGATCTCATCCTTTTTTTAGCAAAGCCTCTGGGTATCTCCAAGCCAAACTAATATCTAAAGGGGATGTGCTTCTAAGTTGGATATTGTATGGTGTTTCACAGTGTACCTCACTGCACATTTTCTTGAGGTTCAGTGTCAATCTAACCTGTTTCATGACCAACTTATCTTAACACAGGAATCTCAGAGTTAGGTAGAAACCATTCGAACAGCTTTTAAGCTCTTATGCCCACCAATATTGCAGCTTTTGGCCTCAACGAATTGCATTAACAATAACTTTATCTACACAAAACAAAGTAAACATGTGCGCCTAAACACACCAGTAGTCACCAAGAGATGTTGGTGCAGCCTGGCCAAGCAACGATTCCCAACATGGACCCTGGGACTATGAAAAGAACCAAGAGCAGACCCAACAAAATGGGACTGCAGACTGGGTTTCCAAACAAATGGAGAACTGTGAACTAAACTGCCAGTAGTTCCCAACAGGGAATCTGGGGACTGATCCAAGGGTTGGGGTTTCCCAATCAACAGGGAATTGTAATCTAAACTACCACTGTTCCCAACATGGAACTGTGTAAAGCCAAATAGATCAGGAGCTCAACTCAAAAAGGCATATCTCAGAACTAAGTGGACCTTACCCACAGCCTTCAGAAATGTCAAGGAAGACAGAGAACTTATGGGATTCACAACTCCCATATCTCTGTTTCTTTATCTTTTTAAATTTTTTTTTATTGGAGTTCAATTTGCCAACATATAGCATAACACCCAGTGCTCATCCCAAGTGCCCCCCTCAGTGCCCATCACCCAGTCACCCCAACCCCCCAACTCACTTCCCCTTCTACCACCCCTTGTTCATTTCCCAGAGTTAGGTGTCTCTCTCTGTTTCTTGCCATCCCCAAAACCACCAGAAGTTTTCCTTCAGGTTGTGACACTGCCACAAAATCTTTTTACAAAACACACTTTAACCAGGTAAATTTAAAAACCTAACGGGCTTTATTCAATAATTCATGAATTGGCAGTATCCTACCCAGTAAGTAGAAAGGATCTCTGTAAAGCTGTACAAAATGGAAAACATTTATAGACAGAAGGTGGGACAAGGAAGTTAGCAACAAAGAGTGTATTGTTTCAGGCAAGATCACCTTCCTTTGAAGAATGGCAAGGGTCTATCAGACAGATTATCTCACTGACTGTTGATGATGTAATTCCAGTCTGGCTGGTTAAGATTATATTCCCAGGGAGGCTGAAACTGCAATTAGGTGAGGTATTAAGTCTCAGTTTGATGATGTGGGCTTAGCACAAGTGAGTCTATTTTGGGTCTGCTGTCTCTTTTTTAACACACTGAAATCTTAGGCAGCAACCAATTGATTGGCAAGGTATTAAAGGGAAGTAAACTATTGGAATTCCTGAACTCGTATAATCCCAATACTCGTAAGAGTATGAGGTAGCCTCATACTCTACCTTGGAATAATATGTGATGTCAAAGTTCTCTTTTTAAGAGATAAGAAAATAACTTATAATGCTGTGATCATGGGAAAAATATGAATTGAGAGGTACATTTTTAAACTTTTAAAATTAAGGAGGATTAGAGAAAAATGAGAACAAGCTCATTTGCCTCAACACTAGAATAATAGATTATCCCTGGGAAAATTTTAAGGGCTGATTTTAAGTCTTAAAACTACTAGTGGTAAGTATAAGTATTTGAAACTTGTTATCTATTTGGAAATGAGTCAAATATAAAAAAAATCTATGATGAGATAGTAGATAATTACATATCAGGTTAAGGGTAAAATGAGAAAACTTTGGAAGAATTTTGGATCTCAAAAGTTAAGGCAGCCACATCTTCCCATGAAACAAAGTTTGATGCTGTTGTTTAGAAACATAACTGGTGGGCAGCCCTGGTGGCGCAGCGGTTTGGTGCCGCCTGCAGCCTGAGGTGTGATCCTGGAGATCCAGCATCAAGTCCCGTGTCAGGCTCCCTGCATGGAGCCTGCCTCTGCCTGTGTCTCTGCCTCTCTCTCTGTGTCTCTCATGAATAAATAAATAAAATCTAAAGAAAGAAAGAAAGAAAGAAAGAAAGAAAGAAAGAAAGAAAGAAAGAAAGAAAGAAAGAAAGAAGAAAGAAAGAAAGAAAGATAACTGGTGAGCGTAGCTCAGGACAAGTGCAGCAGTTTTCATGTTCATTTATGCCTCTGAGTATACAGTTACTAGTAGTTCATATATATGTAGGAATTTACTTTTAAATATGTAATTAAGTCAGCATTACTATGCTGTTTGAAATGCATGTGTAACCAGGTAAGCAGAAAGCTTTACTTGTCACCTATAAACCTTTAAATTACCACATTCTGTTCCTTTTGTATTGTTTGACATAGCATTCTTTAAAATGTCAATTATTTAAGTATGAATCTTCATCTCCTCTCTGGAAGCCTACATAATGTTTTAATTTCTAGGCATTATTTTTTTAAAGATTTTATGTATCATTTGAGAGAGAGCATGAAAGAGAGCCCAAGAGAGACAGCATGAGGGGGGAGGGGCAGAGGGAGAAGGAGAAGCAGACTCCCTGCTGAGCAGGGAGCCCAACATGGGACTGGATCCCAGGACCCTGGGATCATGACCTGAGCCGAAGACAGATGCTTAACCAATTGAGCCACCCAGGCGCCCCATAGACATTTTTTTTAGAGCAGTTTTATGATTACAGAAAAACTGAGCAGAAAGCACAGAGTTCCTTTATATCATCTCACCCCACCACCTCCATACACACCATTCCCCTGTTACTAACACTTTGCATTAGTGTGGTAATTGGCTACAACTGAAGAGCCAATATTGTTACATTATCATTAACTAAAGTCCACAGTTTAAATTAAGGTTCACTCTTTATTTTGCATACCATGAGTTTTGACAAATATATAATGGCATGTATCCACCATTACAGTACCATGCAAAAGAGCTTCAAAGCGCTAAACACCTCTAAGCCTGCATATTTTAATGGAGGTTTCTGCTTCTCTCAGATGGCTATTAGTTTAGCATGAGTGATAACATTACACCCAAGCAGATAACTTGTTTGTTGAAACTTTATAAAGTAATGAAGAAAACTCAACAGAATTCAAAATACTGGGAAGGTCAATACCTACTCCAACTTTTGCTGGAAAAACTGCCAAGGTCATAATAATACTATCTTTGGCCTGCTCAAGTAGGAAAAGATGATGAATGAATCCGAGATCTTTGGATGTACCCCTGTTAGAAATAAGAAAGAGGGGTACCTGGGTGGCTCAGTTAGTTGAGCGCCCAACTCTTGGTTTCGGTTTAGGTCAAGATCTCGTGTATTGTGAGATGGAGCCCCATGTCGGGCTCTGCACCCAGCAGGGAGTCTGCTTGAAGATTCTCTCCCTTTGCTCTGACCCCCACTGTCTCTCTCACTTTATCTCTAAAATAAATAAATCTTTATAAAAAATAAAATATTTTGCCTACTATAGCTAAGTGTGATATCAAGAATTAAACATATCATTTAATAGACTCCAAAGTTCTAAAACTTGGTTAGCAGAACCCAATGTATAATATAATGCTTCCCAAGGGATATTGTGCAAAATCAGTCTCCTAAGAGATGAAGAAAATTTTTAAATGACATATGGCAGTATTATAGCAACATATATGGGAAAATCTATCTGAAAAGACAAGAGGAAAGTATGAAGTGAGTAGGCATGTTCCATATACCAGACAACCATTAACAACATATGATCAGTAAGTTTATTTTTAAAATTTTACATTATCTTTGCAAAAGATTATGGGACCAATTGTTGCACTTCATCATGGTTTGTACGCGCCCCCCCCCCAAAAAAAAAGAATGCTGAGGAGTTGGTAGGAAACAAAACTACATCAAATTAAGCAAAAGAAGGAAAACTTCTTTCCTTGGGGAAAAGTAGTCCTAACTTAAGAGATTGATACTGTGGTGGACAAGGCATTCAATTCCATTATTTTCTGTTTATAACCCCAGGCTATTTAGCATCACCAGAGAAAGCCACAAAATCATGCCAGTTGGACTCAAGACAAATTATGATCTAGCGTCAACCACACATCCTCCACTCTGGCTCAGAAATCATTTTATTTTTTGTCTCCTTATCTTCTATTATATTGCAACTGTATTAAGCCCTCTTCAATCATTTCAAGATTCCATCGTGGGATGATGACATTGTCACTTTACTATAAAGGTGTACACTATCCAATTAAAGGTTTTCCACAATCTCATCATCCACTCTACCTAACCCCATCCCAAGAAACGTGTTTACTCTTCCACCCCAGTGCCCTCTATGTTTGCCCATATCTCCTTATCTGAGATTTGTTCCATCTGCCATCCCCCCTTTATTGCATTTTCATTCTTTCTTTCTCCATGTACTTTTTATCCTATGCCTAGACATGTAATCTAGACATTGTAGATTACATATACTGGATCATTAAAGAACCCTTAAGTAGTAGGCCAGGCTAATTATATACTATATATAATAAATTATATATTATTATAATATATAAACTTATCATAGAAGTTGCTTGAAAATAGGCTCTAAATTCCTTTGCCAAAAAGAAGAGGAGATGAAGATAGAGGACTCTAAGGTTGTTAAACTTATATGATTATGATCATATGATACCTCCCATTTTCAACTAAAGTCAACTAAGTTGAAATGGATATTCCAAGATATTGTTAGAAATCCTAGAGGATATGGATAATTCCCCCCAGGCTTTCTCCAGTACCTTGAAATGGAAATCCCAGATCCAGTTCTGATCTCATGCCTTATAGAGACAGTTTCTTGAAAAAAATATGAGTCTCTAGAATCGGTGGTTAGGACTCTTCAGGGATTATGTCTCATACCCACCCACTAGTAAAATCAATATATATCATAAATATCGTAGAAGTTCTCCCACTCCAGCTATACTAAGCATCTTTCCAAGGCAAGTATACTGGCCTAGATCATAGAGTAAAGACTCAGAGCTGAGAGTACTGCCCAGAAACTCATACAGAAGGTAACAAATTGTGTAAATGCTCTCTTTCCTTTAATTCAACTTTGAATTCCTCTGCCACTTTTTATTATTCAGAGTAATCCACTGGCTGTGTGCCTCACAATGCAGAAAGCCACAAATCAGAGTCATTTTCATCAGTATCACATTGGAAGCTTTCATCCCAGAAAGGAATAAAGCCATAGATAAAATTTGTCCCTAATATCTGTACTGGATGTTCACAGCTGGTTTTATTGTCTTTGGAAAATTGAACCCAAACCAACAATAACAGTTTGGTATGAGCCAGGTGCTTTACATGCATTATCTCATTTTAGCTTACAAAACTACAACATAATATTTTTACCCCTTCATGAGTGGCCAAAATAAATCCTAACTAAGATCCTCCTCTACTGACACTCTTATGAAGTCCTAGAACATTTTACCACCAAAATTGATAGTAATTATTCAATACATATTGATGAACAAATTTAATGAGTTCTTAAAATGCATTTACAATGTCCAGTTTACATCCTTCCTCAGTGTTGCTAATTAATTGAAATACTATTCAACACGATTCTAAAACTTACTTGTTTTTCATTATCCCAAATTTAGATATTTCTGTGGAATATTTTCCCTGTTCTTCCTGAGTCTCCTAACATGTCCTAGTTTAAATTTATGGTTTCAGAGTAGTGCTAGGGCCTCCTATACTAAAGAATTTCAGTACTTAGTGATGCAGGGAATGTAAAGAATGCCTACAAATCTGATGGTGCCAGTAGTGCTTGACCTCTTTGCTTTTGCTCGTGCTGCAATGAAAACTGGTGGGATATGAACACATCTAATAGAGGAAGCCACCTTGGCGATTCATATTAGAGGCAAAGTGGCTGCCAAAGTTCTCTGCAAGTAAGTACTCTGCAGTATCATCCCATAGTACACCTGACTAGGTTACTATTAAGAATTATCCAAAATCATAATATTAGGATATAATCTAAGGCAACAGCCATAAGTTTGCAGTGAAGGAAGTGCTAAGAAAATCAAAGGACCCCAACCAGTATCTTCACATTATGGTGCTGGCAGATATTAAAGAGGTTTAGTTCATGAAGTAAGTTTTTGAAGAACATAAGGATGTTCCAAAAATATTACAGTTGATTATAATGAATAAAAATAGTTCTATGAGCCACTCATTCCTTATTGCCAATGCAATAAAATACCAATGTGTGTGTATGTGTGTGTGTGTGTGTGTGTGTTTTGAAGTTAGTTTAGGCAGCCACACTTTGAGGTATGCTAATCGACCTGAAAGTCAGTTGAAAATATGCTTTGAGTATTTTATAACTCTCAGTTCAAAAGGCTACTGGAGGAACTATTTGTTTATGTTTGCTATGTGCCATATTCTAAAAGCTCTACAGAGGTTAACTTATTTAATCCTCACAACAACCCTGTGAGGTATGAATTATTATTATCTCCATTTAACAAGTGTGGAAACTGAGAAAGAGAAGTCAAATAATTTGCTTGAAGTCATACAATAAATGTTGGAACAGGCTTTCAAACACTGGCTTTCAAACACTGGTCTCAGAGTCTGAACTCTTTATCACTGTACTATGTACTCCCTCCTTTATTCATGCTTCTGGTGGTTTAAAATGACAAATCCTTGGGATGCCTGGGTAGCTCAGTCAGTTAAGTGTCTGACTTCAGTTCAAGTCATGTTCTCAGGGTCCTGGGATTGAGTCCAAAGTTGGGCTCCCTACTGAGGAAAGAGTCTGCTTGTCCGTCTCCCTCTGTGCCCCACCCCCCGCTTGTCTTCTCTCTCTCAAATAAATGAAATCTTTTAAAAAATATAATTAAATGAAAAATACTTGAAGTCTCTGAGGACATAGGAAAAGAAAAAAAATGTCACCAAGTGTTTATTCTACAACTATAAAATGACTATACTAGACTATACCAGACATTGGTGATGTCATGGAAAGCAAGATATATAAGGTCTTTAACTTTAAGGATCTTATCTTGTAGTGGGAAATATAAGCCCCTTGATACAAACATAGCCAGAGTGCTGTTTGCCCCATTCCCTGACCTTCATCAGTACCTCTCCATTTATACCTATGTATTTCATGTATCTCTCAGGAAGCAAATGGCAACAAGAGGGGACTAAGCAGGTGCCACTTTATACCTTGGGAGGTAAAACCTCCACTAGTAAAGGACTGATGTGGCTGAGACAAAGGAATCACTAAAAGCAATTTCTTCAGGCTCTTTTAGCTATCCAGGAAGTCAGAAAATTAGATAGTGAACGTAAGACACAAATACCTCTTGGTCTAGCTAGTCATATGACTTTTAAATATGCTAGGCATTTTAATCTATGGTTGTAATATACTCAAGTGTGACTTGCCTGGACCAAGACGTATACATAGATAAAGAGAGATATACTGATGTGAGATATATCTATGTACTGATATATAGATACACTGATGTGTAAAGATATATATTTGCAGGATAGTACATTGAGCATGATCTTAAAAAGATATATTAGTGATACAGGAAAATGTTTCTAAAACAGTATCAAAGCAAAACAAACAAAGGTAGATACTCAATTGTATAAAAATACAGAAGAATTCTGTGCAAAAATTATATTTATTAAAGAAATATTATGAGTGCTTTGTGTGAGGCACTGTTCTAGGTGATAGCAATGTAGCAGTTAACAAAACAAAGCATAAGAATCTCTAATCCCTGAGAGCTCACATTCTATACTATAAGAAACATAAATAAATTATATACAATGTTAGAATATGAAAAGTATCATGGGAAAAAGTCGAGTAACAGGGAACAGAGTTTGGGAGGTACAATGGAAAATGGGTGCTTACAGGAGACCTTACTGAGAAACTGAGCATTCAGGAGGCTGGTGGAGTTAATTCCTGTATCTCATTCTTCAATAAAATGTTGATGGTGGTTCTTTCTTTCTTTCTTTCTTTCTTTCTTTCTTTCTTTCTTCTTCTTAATGGGTAATTTAGGAATGATTGTTTGGGTTTTTAATGTTTTTCCTTATTCTCCATAAAGAAGGTACACTATGTTTACAATTGGGAAAAATGCAAAAAATAATAATAACTTATAGGGTTGACTATAAAACTAGAAACTCTATGCCAAGTCCAAATGGTTTGATAGGCAAGGTTTGCCAATATTTGAAAGAAAAAAATATCATCCTGACTGTATACAATCTTCCAGAAAATGGAAAAAGAGAAAATTCTTCCTATTTTATAGATCCAATAAATATTGGTTCCAAACTAGGAAAAGAATTTTTAAAATTATAGGCTCATTCATTCATGAATACATGTAGAAATCCTAACTAAGAGGCACCTGGGTAACTCAGTTGGTCAAACATTGGACTTCAGCTCATATCATCATTTCAGGGTCCTAGGATCGAGCTCTGCGTCAGGCTCCCCATTCAGCAGAGAGTCTGCTTGTCTCTCTGCCTCTCCCCCCACAAGTGAGTGCTTAGTCCTCTCTCTCTCCACCCTTCTATCTCTCAAATAAATATACAAAAAATCTTTTTAAAAAAGAAATCCTAACTACAATATTAGCAAACTAAAACAGAGTATATAAAAAGATAATATACTATGACCAAGTTGAGTGAATCCCAGGAATTCAAAGATGATTGGATCTTTAAAAACCTATAAATGTAATTCACCACGTTAACAAATTAAAAGGGAAAAAATACGATTATCACAATCAATGCAAAGTAAGCATTTAATAAAATCAAGATAACAGCAATACAAAAAATCTGAGTAAAGTAGGAACAGAAAGGATAGCCTTAGCCTGATAAGTATATCAATAAAAACCTATACTAAATATCATCCTAAAGAAGGAAAATTTAAAAGAATGTATGTTAGTATCAGAAAAAAAGACAAAAATACCCTCCATTTCCACTTCTACCCAAATGTACTGAAGGTTTTAGCCAGTACAATAAGAAAACAGGGACACTTGGGTGGCTCAGAGGTTGAGCATCTATCTGTCTTTGGCTCAGGGTCCTGGGATCGAATCCCACATTGGGCTCCCCACGGGGAGCCTGCTTCTCCCTCTGCCTATGTCTCTGCTCCTCTCTGTATCTCTCATGGATAAATAAATAAATAATCTTTCAAATCTAAGTGGAATAAAAGATGTAACTAAGTTTCTGGCACAGATTCTACAAGAAATAGGATACTGAAGAATATAAACAAAGCTGTCTTTCATTTCATCTACTGGACAACTTTATTAAAAAAACAATAAGAAAGTAAAGGCATAAGAATTTTAAAAGAAATAACATATTTTATTATTTATATGACAGGACTTTATGATTTATAAGACAGGATTATCTATAAAATAATCCTCAAAAACATACATACAAATTAGTTATTCAAAATATGTAATAGTTTAACAAGATGACTGGATATAAAACCAATATATACAAGTCAACTGTATTTCCATACATAAGCAATATATAGTAGAAAACATAAGTTGAAAGACAGTCTCCTCCATCTGAGGACAATGAGAAGGCAGCAGTTCTCAAGCCAGGAAGATGGTTCACACCAGAATTTGATCATATTGGCTCCCTGATCTCAGAATGTCAGCCTCCAGAACACATGAATTAACTCCCAACAATGAGGCTCTTGTCACCCAGGGCTTGTGAAAACACCACCCTCACTCCCACTCAACATGACAGTTTTGGGGATTCCAGGGATGGGAGCCCCTATCTCAGAGAATATAGGACGGTCCATTTCTCTTCAAGAAGTTGCATTCATCATCTGTGATTGGTGCTAAGCTTAAAATAATGGATTTCCAGTCTTCGTAATAACAACTGACAATGTACAAATGTGTTCCAAACATCTTTGGAGACACCTCAGAATAACACTGTAAGGATGGCATTCTCTCCCTTTCACAGATAAGGACATTCTGCCTCAGGAAGGTCAAATAACACATCTTAACCCCTATTGCCTGCAAGCAGAATAACCAGAATCAGAATCCATGTCTCCTGACTAAATCACATATTCACATCTACAACACTAAATGGGAGACTTAGCCTCAAGAAAGAGCTTTTACATGACCCCAGGAGAGATCCAGAATGTTCTACATTACACCATCTATACCATTGTTCCTACATTTCTTAGGATTCTGGACTCTTGGAAGGCAAAGAAGACACTGGCATGTGCCGGAGACTGCCTGGGTGTCACTCTTTTTTCTAACCCAGAAAATAAGGCCACTGGCTCATTTTCACCCAAGCAAACAGGTGGTAGAGCTATTCCTCCTCTGGCTATATTTCTTTTTTTTTTTTTTTTAATTTTCATTTATTTATGATAGTCACAGAGAGAGAGAGAGAGGCAAAGACACAGGCAGAGGGAGAAGCAGGCTCCATGCACCGGGAGCCAGATGTGGGATTCGATCCTGGGTCTCCAGGATCACTCCCTGGGCCAAAGACAGGCGCTAAACCGCTGCGCCACCCAAGGATCCCCCTCTGGCTATATTTCTTAACATAAAATATAGCAACTGGTTATCCTGTGATACATAGGAAAGTGATAATGTCTGCATATTTATTGTGCAACTGGCCGTCACACTGTCTTAACTATTTATAATTATCTTTCAGTTTGTCTACTTTGAAAACCTAAGACAACCATTGTATCCAAACATTAATTTTGCAACTTCCTTTCTAAGAGTCTGTGCCACTTCCATTTCCTAGCCTAATCATTGGCTTGAATTTCTAGAATAATAATTAATAGTAATAAGAGAAGACATCTTGTCTTGCAACTGACTTTAAAGGGGCTGTCTCTTAGAGCAGTGTTTTCTAGATGTTACTTGGCCCCAAAATTCTTTTTTGGACAATACCAAATAAGCTCCTGTGTTCCTCAAACATAGTTTGGAAAATGCTGTTTCACTACTAGGGATGAAGTCTCTACTGACTGAATATCTTTATCACAAGGAAATCTGTAGTCATCCTTCAATCTCTATGTTTTTTTAGAGTAATGGATGTTGAACTTTATCAAATGATTTTCTGGAATCTACTAAAAATGTCTGAGTTTAAAAACAAGAGAAAATAAGAACACACCATTACAATAACAAATATCAAGTGCATATAAATAAATTATATATAAGATGTTAAAGAATTTCTGTTCAACCAAAAGTAACTTAAGGAAAGAGACAAGGCAATGACAGAGAAGATATCTGCTATTTGTATTATCAACAAATGATGAGCATCAAGATATATAAAGAAATTTTGCACAACAATAAGTATAGAACATCTGATAGAAAAATGGGCAAAAAACACCAGTAGACATTTCACAAAAGAGAAAACATATATGGCCAATAAAGAAATGTTCAATCTTATTATTAAGGAACAGCATAGCACATCAAGACCATAATGATATATCATTTCACATCCAAGCAATTGGCAAAAACTAAGAAATTTAACATTACCAGGTGTCGACAAGGTGTAGCACATTGAAATTGACATTGCTTGCATAGTATCACTTTGGAAAACAGTTAAACACAGCTTTGTAATATTAAAACAAAACATGTCCACCAAATCTAGCAATTCTACTTTTGCACATGTACATGAAGAGACACATATAAGAATGTTCACTATAAGAGGGATGTGGAGGAGCAACACAAATGTCTATCTACAAGAAAATTTATGAAAGAAAGACCTATAGTAGATTCACACAATGGAATATTATTATACAAAAGTCAAAACAAATAAACTATAGTTAAAGTAACATAAATGACTCAGCAATATATAATTGGGTGAAAAATGAAATACAAATTTACGTGCAGAATAAGCATAATATTTTGTTATAAACTAAAAATAGCTAAAATTGCAAGTTTTTAGGGATACAGATGTTTAAGATAAAATCATATTTTAAAATAGGCAAGAGCATGAATGATAAAAAATTTAAGATACTAATTATGTCCAAGAGAAGAGGTAGAGTTATAGGAGGTAAAGTAACATTCACACATGTAAATCATGTCAGTATGTTAGATGATGAGTTTCCCATGTTTACGGTATGACTTTAAAATTTTCTTAATTAATTATTAGTTAAAAATAAAACACCATGTATAGGACCAATGATTAGAATCAAGGTTATGGTTAATCTATTTTTTACATGTTTGTTAGTGTGTTTGTTTAAAGCCTTTTAGAATTATCTAGGGAAGTAAGTCTGGAGGTAGGGAGTGTAGGGGGGCAGTTATGGGGTTGAATATATACTAACAGCTGTCACAACAAAAGATAACTACCATTTGTTAGTTCATTGGAGTTCACAAAGATATTTCACCAACTACTAATTCATTGACTTATACTGCTACAAACATACTACACAAAACGGTTACAGCTATAGGACCCTTATGTCTTGAAACATATACTTAAAAATATGTTCCGTATGGCCTAAAATTGCCAATCTGTTTTGCTTTTTGGAGCTCTACTGCATTTATGTCCTCAGCACAATGCTCCCAGGCTTTGACTCCAAGAGGATCATCTGGTGTAGAGAAGTGCAGTATCTCAGCCTCTCTCCATCTTACAGGGGATTTCAAAGGGATTGGTATTTTTGCTCAGTCAAGTCTGGTAAGATAATAAGCTTCACACTGATATGGCACATATCAGTTTTCAGCAACTTTATCATCTCATTTGATTCTCAAAACAATTCTGTGAGGATATCAACCTATTATTATTCTTCTCAACTAAGACTAAAATTAGGTATGTGACTTGCCCAAATTCACATGTCTTGCAAGTAACAGAACTAAAGCCAGACCCAAGCATTCAGATTCCAGGTCTCTATTTTTACTGTAATGCCCATATTTCAGAAACTTCCACCACTCTCTTTCCTGAGAAAAAGGAAAGGTTTAAAAAAAGAACCCACCTGATTTTTGGATAAATACTATTTGGCAGAACCATAGATTAGAATGATGACATTGAGCTTATGACAGTAACATTGCCTCAGAGGAGTGGCAGGGGTTGTATCTTAGGACAGGAGATGTTCAGGAATGTCTCATCCTTCTACACAGAACAATAACAGTATGCATTTGACAAGCAGTAGGGACTTTGTTAGCATGTTATGATGTCAAAACTTCACACCTTGCTTGGCAATCTGAAACCTTGAAATCTCTGAAAGTAATTGTATATTGCCCGCTCCCTCCCATAGTTATGATTACTCTGGACTCTACAGGAGTAGAGTAATCTACTCTAATGTAATCTATGGTCTGCGATAGATTGGCAATATTAGGAAAAGGGGAAAAAAAAAGCATTATCTCCTTATTAAACAATTGGCATGTGCCTTATTCATTTGGTACTCATAATTAAGAGACGCATATTTAGACTGATGAATATCTTGCCTGAAGTCACTCTTCTGGCAAGTGGTGCACTTAGAATTCAAAACCAAGCCTTTCAGATTCCCACATCTGTGATCTTTCTACTATAGCTGCCTCCCAAACTCATGGAGTAACAAGTTAGTCACTAACTCTGGAACTCCCTTAAGATCCTTCTCAATTTCTAGATTCATTATAAACCTGGAAATTAGGCATATGAGTCATAAAATGGCCATTTTATTGATTATCAGATACTTCATGTGTTTTATTTCTAATCCTTTCAACAACCCTCTGTATCAAATATTATAACCATTCTATTTTTGCATGTGAAGGAACCAAGAGCCAGAGACAGAGTGTAGTATGTTTCACCCACCACACCTCTGAGTTTCAACACACCCACCCTTGTCCCCCACAATTTATTCAAGTGGCTCTTTCTTCCCTTGCACTTGCCTGTTTTTCATGTCAACAGCAAACTAAAAGGAATAATTTTGTAGTTTTAAAATACAGTATTCTTAATAGATTCCATTTTTAGTTCAGCTGACTCTTGTTTTTAGCTTAGAATGTTTTACTTTTGTACTGTGCTTTGAGCTAATTTTATAGCAAAGATTTTGCTTTTATGAAATGAAAATAAGTTAATATGTATTTAAGGCCATGTTTTTGACAATTAAAAACTAAAGGGCAGATCCTAAGTCTTATGAAAAAAATGTAACAGCTGAAGTTATCAATAGTTCAGCCAATAAAAGGTTAGATGCCCCAAAGGGAAAAAATATACAATTAGGTGTTCTCTTTTGTATGTGTTCCTGCTTTAACAAATTACTTCTTTGTATTACTACCAAAAATCTACATAATTGAATAAATGTAGTAGTTTCTTACTGATCTACGTAGCTTTGTAAATTATGTTCAGGTTGATTTTGGCTTTGCTTTGTTTTATTGGGAAAGGAGTAAGTGGTTTATTGCAAGCAAGCTATAAATCCTGAATGAAGGAATGGATAGAAAAATACTTAGATTATGTCCAAATCTTCTCATACAGGCAGAAGTTTTTAATAATTTGAGTGCTTTAAAAATGGAAGAGCCTTAATAACTACTCTACATCTTCAAAATATATTCAGATAGAGGACTGATGGTCATTTGGATATTCTAAAGGGGATTTAAGCACCTGATGGAGTAGTAAGATCTCTTCTCAAATCCAACAATCCATGAAACACTGTAAAATAAGTAAAATTTCAATTTGTAGAGACTTGATTCTCACAATTTTACTAACATTATTAATTGTCTATCTTTAGACAAACAGTTTGTTTGATTTAAAATAACCATAGTGAGGACCTCACAGCTGTGGCTGCATATGGGACCAAGACAGGATTTAAAGTAGCTGAGAATTATAGGCTTATTATATCTCAAGGGGATCAATCCGATTCTAGGCTGCATATACGTACAGCCATCTTATAAAGCATCATATTTAGAAACATGGAACTTTTCTAAGATCATGCCCAAATAGCCTTTTTTTTTTTTTTGTAACTTATGAACATATTCACTCTGACCAGCATTAAAGACAATTTAGCAGCAGGTTCGATACTGCAGCATTTCTGACAGTGAAAATTGGTCAATGTTAGAAATGAGACTAGGAGAGGTGATGGAATCTTCTCATTTAGAAAGGTTGTCTATGTATAGTGTGGTGTGGCCTAAAGTGAGAGAAGTGGACTGAATGACTTCCCAAGATCCCCTCCAGTCCTAAGTCCCTATGATATTGTCTCTGCTTTTAACTAGCAGGATCGGCTTATGGTAGAAAAACCTGTATCCAGGCATTTGCTCATTCTTTTCTTAAAAAAAAAAAAATGGATTTTATGTGAAAGGAAAGGAAAGAGAAAAAGAGAAAGGAAGAGGGGTGTGAGAGGGAAGGAATGAGAAGCAAAACAAGAAGAGACAAAGAAGAGATATAGGTATATCATCTAATGGACAAAGATTCTTGAATCCTGACTACCAGAGCAGCACCAGAAATCTGCACTCCCCTGATTCTGCTTAATTTTTGCCTGAGTATACTTATGTGAGCCCTGTTGAGATGTCAGGGTCTGCTACTCGGCATACGTGGCACACTAAAAGATATTTGGCGTGAAGACGATGAATTTTCAAACTAGTTCAAGAGTAATTGAAAATGGAATTCTGAGAAAAGCTAACGTGTGTCCTTATCTCCACATAAACACATCAATACTCATTTTAAGCCTGCCAGCTATCTATCTGCTAGGAAACACTCAATACTGCTCCTTGTACACTCAGCAGATCATTGAGTTTTCTCTCAAAAACTAATAGTACAATCATTTGCAACAAGAAATTCTTCTTTGTCTGATGTGATAGTACCATCCCTGAGCTTCTGCCTTGTATTTCAGGAGACTCAGGAGTTTGGTCTATGAATTTCATACTCAGAAGCAGAGCTCAGACTCTAGGCCATAATATCCCTGAAGCTACAAGGGATCTTCAAGATCATTCTGTCAAACCCTACGGTTTTGCAGGTAAAACAGCTCAGCTCTTAAAAGCCACATTAATACCCAAGTCAGCTGTAAGTTTTATTTTCAAAATTGAATATTCTCATTTTTCTTAACAAGTGAGTCTCCACAGTTCTAAGGTGAAAAAAGCATTCCGTTGGGATACCAGCATATTTCTAGGTCTAGTCTGATTTTTTTATTTGTTTTTTTTTTTAAAGATTTTATTTATTTATTCATGAAAGACACACAGAGAGACACACAGGCAGAGACACAGGCAGTGGGAGAAGCAGGCTCCATGCAAGGAGCCCGACGCGGGACTCGATTCCGGGTCTCCAGGATCACACCTCGGGCTGCAGGCAGCGCTAAACTGCTGTGCCACCAGGGCTGCCCTAGTCTGATTTTTTTAAAATCAAAAATATGTTTATACATTCTGCAGTTAGGGTATGCTGTTTGCTGTGATTCTGGTCATACTCAGAGCAAAGATTAATGATTTAGGAGGGGGAAAATATAACAACTTCACTACAAATGGCTAAGGCTATGTCACCACAACAAAGTAGTTGGCAAGACACATAGGCAATCCAATCAGATAAGTATAGTTTTCCTATTGTACAGATGAGAAAACTGAGCCTGTAAGTCCAATGATCAACTCAAAAAACATCCAAAAAGTAGTAGGCCTGGGAACTTAAACTCACAATAAATAGACTCCTGGAGGAATCAGGTGGCAGTAACGTCAAGCACAAGTTGCTCAGATTAACCATGGAAAAAGGGGACCCCACTAAGAAAAACAATGAGAGGAGGTACAAAAAATTTTCTGATTAAGGAAAAAGAAGTTGATGGTATAATAATCCTGTTGATGGCCACAGGATTATTTCTCAATATTCTCAGTAAATCAAGAAAGCTTAATGGTTGAGTGTAAAAGATTAAGAGTGAGGACACAAGACATATAGAAATGGACTGGAACTGACACATCAAAATGTGATGTCACATCCCAGAGAACAGGACAGATTGCATAAATTTCTATAGGATCCAACTAGTATGCTTTTATGACCTTCTATAACTGGCAGGATGAGAACTGAGAATACAAGTAGTCGAGTTGCATTCGATGCTGGAATTGACACACCAGATCCACAGCAAAATGAAACTGCAAGAGTATTGCACTCTCAAAATGTCAAAGTTTAGTCACTGATCATGAGACTCAGAGGAGATATGAATTCAAAACAATTCAAAAGTAAATCGATGGGGAGGGGAGGAACTTTAAAAATAAAAAGTAAATATTAGGTTATTTGGTGTAAGGAAATGTTTAAGTTGCAACTTTAAAAAAATTGATGAGAAATGGAAACACTGAAAATACTACTGCTATAATTATTATTATAACCGATCTTAAGATATTAGAAGTAAACCACTCTAGGCAGGGATGAGATCCCATTGGAATAATTATGGTGATAAAGTAAAGGTGAAGAAATGAGGAAGTTAAGAAAAAAAATCAAGTGTCCAATAATTAAAAATTTTGAAGGACGTTCATAGGAGGTAAAGTAAAAAGGCAAACAATAAACTGAAATTATCAAGATGGATGAGAGTCATGGACATTGGTCAATGAATAACACTGAGGCTAGAAAAAAGAGAGTACAATGCATAAAAGGTGTTCAAAATATAGTATAAGGTCATTTATATACAAATTATGTGACAAAGCAAGTCTCAATGCAAAATCTCTTCCTATTCCAATAAGTAAGCAATAAAGGTAGAAGTTGAATCTCCTAAAAAAGGGATATGATGGTATCAGGAAATTTTTGATTAAGATTAGATTTTGATTATAGCATAGCGAGATGGATAGCTACACTCAAGCGAATTACAGGCGATTTTATGACTTTTCAGATCCACAGATAATTGGACCAGGCTCTCAGAGCACAGTGAAGGCAGCTTCCATAAACCTTTCACATTATCTTATTCCTTCCTTCATTCTAAATATTCCTTAAAAACACTGTACGAGGTATATGGTATATACAACAGTGATCAAAACAGAGATGGTTCTAGTTCTCAGTAGCCTAAGTTCTTTGCTGTAAACATGTAAAAGTCTGGATGATATTTAATAGGATCAAATTTAAGGATAAGCTAATCAGTCTCTCATTTATAAATTAAGAAACTAAGGTACAAATAATTAGCATCAGAGTCACAGCTAGAAGCCAGGTGTCTGGGTTACTAGCCCAGAGCTTTTAGATTAAATTATATCAAATCACTCTAGCATTGCACCAAGCTTCTTCGAAGACTACGCTAAGAAAAAAGTGTTGTTTTCATAATTCTAAGACACCTTCTTTATACTTACTGCTTTGCAATTTCCTCCCAAGCTCTGCTTTTCCCTATATGCCATTTCATTTGGAAAAGGACTGATTAGAGATTTCCCTATTCTCTTTTTTAATTCTTTTCCTACAGTGAAAAATTCACTCAATGGATGGTAAAAATAGAAAATAGAACAAGTTAAGAATCTGACAAATCCTGGGCATTCTTTTAATTCCTTCTAACATAGTGTCTTTTGAAGAACAGGTAATCAATGAGAATGATATTTTTAAATTACAAGTGTCCTTTCAGTAATAAGTTAATCTGCAAATTAAAATATTAAATGCTTAAAACTCAGTTCATGAAAAATCATAGTAATAGATTTTTTTTAACTTTTACATTAAAGAATTGTTTTTGTGACTTTTAGGTTTCATAAATATTTAAGGCCCATATGGTGTATATGCAGTATGTGTTTCTGAATCACCACTATTGGAATTAACTTATCATCATAGCACATGCTGACATTTCTATAGTTTTGGGTACACACTGTGCCTGACTTTTCCCACCAAAGGGCAGCTGTTAAGAAGCAATAGTAAACTACCTAGACACGTTCTATACTATATCTAGACCAAAGAAAATAATTTGAAAACTAAAAACTGGTCTCTGGAAAAAAGAGACTATCTCATTTAAATCCCTTTCTACAGGAGGCAGAACGGCAGCACAGACAAAACGTGGGCTTTTAATGATGAGAGGTGGACATGGCTGAGGCCAGATCTCTACAAATGCCACCAGCTAAATGCCAGGAGAGCAGAGAATTCCTCCGGGGATACAAAAAAAAAAAAAAAAAAAAAAGAGAGAGATGGCTAACGAAGCCCAAAGGCAGACAGGCGGAACCACAGCCTCTTCCCTCCATACAGACTCACACATTCACACACACCATGTTTGACCCTTCATCTACCAGATACATACAGAATTCTCCCCAACAACCACTGTGGAAGCTAGAACTCCAATGGTTTTCCTGTCGACAGACACTACAAAACACACCTCCACAACAAAGAAACCCGTCATTATAAGCTTGACTGCACAGAAGCTGGGCAACTGCTTACATTGGATCATTTTAATGATAATTGAAAGAGAAGGATATAGTTGAATCTACAGTTTGAGTGCCTCTCCCTGGCTGATTGAATAGATTATAGTTCTCTCCCTAGAATCTTTCTGTTAAAGAACATGAGTACAGAATCCTCCTTCTTTTTCTTGGCAGTTAATTTCATTCTCTGCCTGAAGAAAATCTCATCCTTCAAGATCACGCAAATATTCCCTGTTCAATGAAGTTTTCTTTACAGCCACAAGGAAGAATTAATTCTTCTGTAACTGTGCTAGTAAATCGTACTTTTCTCATGACACAAAAACACTTATGACTTTATATAATAGTTTCTGTGTGTTTCTATTCAGTTAGTCATGACTGCTTCTGCACTTTCAAAGTGCCTTCTATATATAGGTAGATATTATATAACCCACTATGCTGTCTAATTTATCTGCTTACACATCTGTCTCTTTCCCTCCCTTCTCCATCTCCCCTCACAGGGTGATCTTGATATCTGGACAGAGACTGCAGCCAATGTCTCTGTGAGTCTGTAATTTTGTCAGCAAACCTTTTAAGAGACTAAATGTCATCACTGCCCTTAAGCTGGAAGGCCAGTCAATGGGGCCCCAGCCTTTCTCTAGCCCACCTGACTTCTGCTAACCAGTCCTAGATCTAACTTCACTATTCATTGCCTTTGTTCTTTTCTCCATGGTCTTTGGAGAGAAATGCCCCTTACTTCTGGTATGGAGCAGAATCTACAGCCACTTTTAAGTATCATCCTTCATATCTCTTTCTTTTTTCAAAAAAAAAATTATTTATTTATTTATTTATTTATTTATTTATTTTAGAGAGTGTGAGTGGGAGGGGTAGAGCGAGAGGGAGAGAGAAACTAAAGCAGACTCCACAAGAAGCGTGATGCTGGGCTCAGGGTCATAACCTCAAAATCACAACCTGAGCTGAAACTAAGAACTGGACACCCAACCAATTATGCCACCCAGGCACCCCCTCATATCTCCTTCTTAAGCATCATGATTGGTGTATTTTTTCTGACATGGGGCCACACTCTCCTGAGCAAACCAGTCAGAGATCTTTGTTGCTTCTCCATCCTGTATCTTTTGGCTGTTTCACCAAAGTCTATTTCCAAGCCTGTTTTTAGGGTCTGTCCTCTAGGATACACAAGTTTTTGCTTCCTGTCTTTCCTTGCCTCCTTAATCAACCACAGGACTCGAGAGTTCTCTTTCACTTCTTTCAACTCCTTTTTTATTATACTTATAAACTTCTACTAAGAGTCAGTGAACATTTCACAACTTTATCCCACTTTACTTTTTCTAGAGCATCTGCCCTCACTGCCAAGAGAACATTCTCCTATCTGCACAACGGCTTTATTCATGGATTTATAATGTAAACTTGTATGTTGGAGAAAAAATAAATCTATGCTTCCTTTAAGCATTTTAAAATACTTTAGATCCTACATTGACAGGTCTACCATTCTTTCTGATCCTTGTCATGGTAAAAGCAGGGACTTGTGTCAAAGAAACTTGAGTGGCTCCCACTTTTGTTATTTACTCTTGCTGTACCTTCATTTACTCTCAGTAAATTAGGGGTAAAAACACCCAACTATCATATTGTGTTGATGGTTTAAGATTACAGGACACTTGGTAAGCACTGAATAAATGGTAACTATTTAGAGTAAAGAAAAAGAAAGTAATTCCCTACTTATTAGATGAGGATACTCAATTCATGTCCCTAGGAAGTCCAACTGAGAAAAAGATGACCTTTAAAGTCAATTTCATCATAGTGACCTCAAATCCAACACCCTATATATTATTTGTCTAGATATGATCTGCGTTTTCATTTTTATTAAAAAAATCATCTGCATATGAAGAGACCATTTGGACCATTTTATAAAAGACCAGAAAGTCCAGAATAAACTATCTACTGGAACTGTCCACATTTCCCATCCCTGTGCATTGCTGTGTTTCTGTAAATCGTGGTGTTGCCATCACTTCTGCCTAGAGCAAAGATTTAACTGCTCCATAAAGATGGCAGGGCCAAATGAAAGCTATTTCATTAATTCAGAAAATAGATTACATTTGAGCCAAATCTCTGCCATCCTGATGAGAGACTGAGCTTGAGAATATAGCCACAAATCTGCTACAAGCTCACAGTGCTTGCTACCCAGCTATGGACACAAAAAAACACCATTGATTTTATAAATCAATAAAATGAATACTGCAAGTCAATAAAATTAAAATGATGACAAAGGTTACATTCTTCTCCAATTTTTTGTTTGACTGTACCATGTTTATGCATTCAAATTCAATAGTCTCCACAAGTAGCACTAAGGGGACGGAAGAGATCCCCTACCAAAGGAAGAACGTTGGCAGTCTTTAGTCTTGTTGGGTGTACTCCAAGAGAAAGGATTCTGACAACATTATCCCCTAAAGTGCACCTGTTTGAAGTGTTTTATTATTTACACATACTCCCTGCCCACCTCTAATAATTTATTTGTGTATGAAGTAAACTCTGGACAGATACTTTTAAAAAACCATCTCCTAACAAAAGCCTCTCATCATTCATTTTTTCACTCACTCATCAGTATTAAGAGCTTTCTAGTTAACTGTACTTGAATTTAATTTTTTTTTTAAAAAAAGGAATTTTCTATGGGCTAGATACTGACTAAAGCTGTGGATATAATGAAAAAAAAAGAAAAACACTGTCCCTGCCTTCCAATAGGGGCAACACATCACCTTACAATAGAGTGGTAGGGTTCAGTGCAGACAGAGAGCTCACCAATGAGATAACTGAGAAAAACCTAACATTGCCACTGATATCTGAAGAATAAATACAAGGAAGCCAAGTGAAGAGGGAGAGTTGAGATATGAGACTAGAAGTAAAAAGAAACCAGAATTTTTAACTTATGCTAAGGTGTTTAAACTTTACAATAGAAATAATGGGAAGTCACTGGAGGATTGGGGTAGGGAGCAATGTGGTAAAAATATTCTGTTTTTATTGTGTTTTCTGATTTCCCTGTTGTAGTAACAAAGATGTAAGGAACATATATTTAATTTGTAAGTAATAAAGGTAAGAGAAAGAAAAATAATAGCAAAAAATAAAGCTAAGCCAGAAGTAAGGTTGGTATTTTTTTTATTGTGCATTGTTATAGTGTTACTAGAGATTGACTAGGAATTTAACTCTAAACTTATTAGAAAATAATTAAAAGGGAAACTCCATTAGTTTCATAGTACACCAGGTCCATGAGTAAGAAGGCCAGAATGTCTTGAAAGGAATGAGTGGGGAGAAGAAAGAAGAAAGGAACTAGAATGGACAGGTGGTAGGTAGATCATGTAGGGTCTTGTGGGTCATTGCAAGGACTCTGGATTTATTCTGAGTGTGACAGAAAGCTTTGTGTGGTTTTGAGCAGTGGGGCAAAGTGATTTGATTTACATTTTAATAGATCACTCTGGCAGCTCTGTGGAGAATGGTCTATAGTTGGGGAGCAAGAAGGTCAAGAGCAAAGGAGGGAGACCAGTTTGAAAGCTATTGCCCTAGCTCATGAGGGAAGTGATGGTAGGCTCAGCATAAGAAGGTAGTGGTAAAGGCAGAAAAACGTGATCAGACTTATGAAATATTTGAAGATAAAAAAGCTGATAGGGTTTGCTGATGGATGAGTAGGAGGTGAGAGAGATAAAGGAATCCAGAATGGCTTCTGAAGTTTTTCCCTTGGATGGGTGTGTCATTTACAGATAGGGAAAACTGGGAAGATCTGACTTGGGGGACATCTGGGGAGTGTAGAAAACAAAGAACTCTGTTTGGGACATGTTAAATTTGAGATGCTGTTTTTTTCTTTCTGTTAGGTAAGTCACATCCCTAAAATGAGATGCACATTTGTCTATTGCACATTTGTCTATTAAACAGGCTTACTGACAAAGACAAGTTTCTTTTTCATGGGATGTCAGGACGCACGACAAAGTGAAAGAATTTGGTAAGAAAGTTAAAGGAATATCTTGATGCAAAAGGCCTCTGGCTCTCTCTTCTCCTAAATATAAAAGGCTCCTAAATTCCCTAGCCATTAGCTATGTTTGCCAGAACAGGACAATTCTAAGTCCCAGAGTGCTAGGTTTTACAGATCTAAGCTTCTGCAGGGCCTCTAATAAGGTTTCTTCTCTGTTCCCTTTTCTACTCTCTTCATTCAGGTCATTCTAAAAATGTGTTTGCTACCTTACATCCTGCAGCCGTCCTATACCATCCTAGGCTAAGAACTAGAAACATTTTCTTTTTGGAAACTGGATTCTGCTTTGGCTGTCAGGGTAAACTTGGCCCTAAAACTTTAGGGCCTACTGTTATAAAGGAGGTTCAGACCTTTGAGAAATAACCCTGAAATAGTTATCTCTAGGCCCTGCCCAACTGTCACCTGATCAAATAGATTGCCTATCAGACATTCTGAGGAGATGAACCAAGCCCTTTTCATGGATCAAAATTACAGGGTTGGGTTTTTTGTGAGAATCAAACAAGATAATGGATTAGAAAAATAATTTTAATGAACTGTGACATTATATCTCCTCTACTAAACCCAGAATAGCTCAGGTTCCCAAATTCTTTATTCCTTCAATAATTATGAACTATGTGCCAGTCACTGACATGATTCAAAGACATTGTATTATAGAAAGTTCAGAAACCAACAGGAGAGACATTCATAAAATATACTTGCTAAAAGAAGCATATACCAAAGTGCACAGAAACTCAGAGGATGGGGCAGTTCCCTCCTCCTGGGAAGGAGGCAACAAAGAAGCAAGGTCTCATAGAGGATGTCAAGAAGAGCTGTTGAAGAATTTAAAACCTAGAAAGTTTGAGTGTTAGGAAACACCATGGTAGTAAGGAAAGAGAACAGATTAGGAAACGGTGAGAAGGGAGACTAGTGAGGAAGTTACTGTAACATTCCACCATAGAAATGATGATATCTGAACTAAAATAATTATCCCAGGGATGGAGAGCAGAAGATGGATTCTTGAGATATTTACATGGTAAAATAAAAATTTTAAAAAATAAATAAATAAAACCACTCCCTGCCTATATTCCTGCCTATTTACATATTCAAAGAATGGGAGGAACTATGGATGATGAGGAAGATTTTGGCTTAAACGTGATCTTGGCTACAGTTTTCAAGATGCAATTTATAAATTCAATGCTTTAGCTGGAATTTTCTATGGATATTTCATCCTGCTTTCTTCCAATGCAAATCCGTTTGCCTTTATTGAATTTCTTCAAATGACATCAAGAGGGAGGTTCCAAACAAGTCCAGCAGAAAATACTTTTCCTGAAAAGAATGGCCAATAATTCCAAAATGTCAAAACTCTCCAGGAAGATTGAGATGTGTTTCCTGGATGATTGCTTAAATAAGATATCATATGCAAACTGCAAATGGGGTGCCTGACACTTTGGAGGTACTCAATAAATTTTAACTATTTTGCCATTAAGGCTTAGTCATCAACATTGATCAAAGGCTTTCTCTAGATGGTTAATTAATCATCAAGTATTTCAAGCAATATGTATTTATTGAATATGTGCACAGCTCTCGGCAGGCAATACTCCCTGCCATCTAGTTTGCCTGGAGTTGATTTCCAGCCTTCAGAAACACTCTTTGGAAGATAGTGTAAAAACAATAGGAAGGCTATCAGCCTAGGAATCAAGAGATTACGGTTGTAGCACAAGGGGAGTATAATGTTAACCTAGTGCACTCATTCACATTTGAGAAAACTGATACTTCTTACTGCCTCAGTTGGTTAAAGATGCAGCCAAGCCTAAAAATGGGGGTTCCTGATTCCTTGTCCAGTGACTTCTCCAAGACACTAAATACATGTGAGACCCATTCACCCTGGAAGGCCACCATGTGGTCTAACTTACTTCCCTGCATAGAGGGTACTATAATGTTAAGTTAATTCCTCCAAACATAAAACCATTCCTTTAAGTTAAGCATGTCAGATACAACCAGTTCAACTTAAACCCATGCTGCCGTGCCTTGGTCACAGCGAACATATTAGTAACTAGAGATAAGGACTAGTTTGGAATCTTTGTGATTTGGTGGCTTATTTTCCTAAATATATTTTTCTACATTTCTACCTAAAAGGCAAAAGAATTGCATATATTTAAATATATAAAACATGTACACACACACACATACACATACACTCACAGACACACATATAAATCTTAAGCTGTGTAGGTGAAACCAGCAGAATTTGGTACTTTCTACCAAAAGTTTCATTGTGATTTGGTTAGTTTAAAGCCAGCTTTAAGCTATCCAAGAAACACATCTGTGTTTTGAGTCTGCTAGGTACACAGTTGAACAACCCAAATATTGAGATACATTATATTAAGACATAGAACTTCGGCATCTTCAGCATGTCTGAGTTTGTAGTCTTGAAAACTGAATTAAGAAAAGGGAATTTAAAAAAAGGGGAATTTATTAGCAATGTTCGAACTCATTAATTAATTAGTATTCAATATCTCTTCTGTAAGTAAGCAATTTTATCTCCATTTTGAGGATAAGGAAACTAAATCAAAGTCAAAGAGCTTTACTGGCTTACCTGAGATTTAACTCCAAATAAAACTCAGGATTTAATGGTTTTTGGTCTAGTATTTTGGTCACTGATATTACAGTACTATTCTGAAAGAATCCAAATGAGTATGTACTCTCATTGCTTCTTTCCCATAGTAACCCTCAATCTTTGATTTTGAGCAGTACTACAAATAGTAACTCATACCCAAAGGCATAACTTCCAAGGTTATTTGTATCTTGGAAGCAAATATTTGGTGTAATCTCCAATGTTTAGTTCTTTTTTTTTTTTTAATTTTTATTTATTTATGACAGCCACAGAGAGAGAGAGAGAGAGGCGCAGAGACACAGGCAGAGGGAGAAGCAGGCTCCATGCACCGGGAGCCCAATGTGGGATTCGATCCCGGGTCTCCAGGATCGCGCCCTGGGCCAAAGGCAGGCGCCAAACCGCTGCGCCACCCAGGGATCCCCAATGTTTAGTTCTTATCCCCAAACTACTATATTAAATTTTAATATTTTATCTTTCATACTTTTATCGTTGTTTACTAAGTTATTCTAATTACCAAAATACTTTAAAAAGTACTACTCCATCTTTTTTGACCTAATTTTCCCTAAGTTATAATTGGTTAACACCCAAGAAAAAGAATTCTTATTTATGTTAGGATCTTGGTTTTCTTCAGAAACAGTCTTTACATATGAGTAATAGCCATTTAAAGATTTCAACATGAAAATCTTGAAAGAAAATAAATGTTCCAACAAAAAATAACAAAATAAAAAGCATTAATTTAACTTGAAGTTAAATTTTTTCTAGCAGCATTTATATTTTCACTTTTATACCTGATAATATTTATCATTCTCAAGATGCTCTGTCAATATTAATAAATTATTAAAGTTCTCACTAAAATAGGGACTACTACTCTCATGTTAAGAATATTGAGACAGAGAATTATATTCAACGTACTAAAAGTATACTCATAGCTAGAAAATTCCATGTAATATAGGCATATTACTAACATATATTACTAACATATTACTAACCTTATATTTCTTTCCTTTGAGAATTAAGAATAAAATATTAAATGTTTAATAAGTGCAATAAGAAGTGTAATCAAGGGCTTGAAAGAGTTAATTCTGATACTAAATAATGCCTAACTTCAATAAGGAACTAGCGTAAGTCCTCAAAGTTTCAGATTCATAATTTAATTGGCTAGATTGGGTGCTAGGATATGAAATAGAATAGCAAAAAAAAATTCTTAAAATAAATATTAAAGAACTGGAAAAAGAAAAAAGAATTTTCACATACTAAAATTAAATTTCTGAAAAGCAAAATTGCTACTGCTGGCGTCGAATTTCCGTTTCACGATATAATATAATACAACATAAAATACCAATCCACGTACACCTATGTATATGTATCAGTTCAGTCCAAATTCTTCAGTCCACACACCCATGTGAATAAAAGGCAACTCAAATCAATGTCCTGGTGAAGGCACTGTAGGCAAACAGAACTGGTTTGAGTCAAATAACAGGCTCTGGGTTAGGAGTGTATGGAAAAGCATAAGGTGTCTGCCCCTATGACAGAAGTATAAAATAACCACAGGAAGGAGAGTATAGAGAAAGATTAGTCAGGGAAGATACGTAGTGATTAAATAGTTACTTCTGTCATGAATGATTATGAGGAAAATAAATCATGTGAGATATTTCTGGTTTAAGAAAAAGAATATAGATTCTAGAGAGAAGCTTCCTTCAATTCTAATCTAGATTCCAAAATGTGTTAGCTGTGTGACCCTAGTCAGGTTATATAACCCTCCAGAGCTTCTGTTTTCTCATCTCTAACATGAATAAAAATTAATTCTTACCTTGAATGGTTTGGGTAAGAATATATAAAATAACATGCTGTGAAAAGAGCCTTGTAGAACTCTGGATATGAACAGTAAACCTAGCCAATGTCAGTTCTCTTTCCTTCCCACATGCCCTCAGCCTTACTTAAAGATAAGGGAATACAACAGACCACCTCTCTTACAGCCTACCAATTCTACTGGCTCCCGGGCAGTTCAGATTTTTGAGTCTCCTTAATCTCTTAATCCATCTATAGAAGTACACTTCCAAACTAGAGGCATTGTAAAACTGTATAGTTATTTGTCCTAGGTTGTTGATGTTCTGAAAAGTCCTTGATAACCATGTTTATCTATGTCTGTATTCCAACTTTTAAGGCCATTTCCATATCTCAACAACTATCCCTACCATAATCTATCACTTCTCTCTCTCTCTCTCTCTCTGTCTCTCTCTCTCTCCTTATACACACACACACACACTTCAGAGGGAATGTGGACATAATCAAAATAGAATTACCCGAAAGGGCAACTCATTGTTTTTCTTTTCAGATCCAGAAGAACTTCAAAAACCAGGAGAGTTCCTAAAAGTTTGAGACCCTTTGGGTAGTCTCAGAGATATGCCTCACATCAGTAAACCTCAGGCCTACTGTAAGCCCACCCTAGAAGAAAACCACACCTGACCTCCAGACTCCACAGTGAGGCTTGTGTTCAGCAAGTACACCGGTCTAAGACATTAGGCTCCTTTGAAGAGTGGAACACTCAGAAGAATGAAACAGAAAAAAAAAATTAAGTACAGACATTTCATTTAAGCCCTCAACAGACCAGTTTTAAAGCATAATTAACCAAGCAAGTAAATCTATGGCAGTGTATGCATCTGTCCATTGAGCTGATTCAATGCTACTGTAGTCCGAGAAGAGAAACAGGGAAGAGAAGGGAAGGAGAGGAAGAAGGAAGAATAGAGAAAGCAGAGAAGGTAAAGGTAGAAAAAAGGAAAGCTTACTCATAAAGTACATTTTCTTTAAAGCTGTGGGAATCATTAGGATTGACGCTAGCAAACCCAGATCCTCCCCAAAGCATGAAATGGTATTACTCTACCACTTTGGAGAAACTGTGTCTCTGCTTCTGAGTGCAAAGCCCTTCACAAAATTCCAGGGAACCTGTCATATCAAACTTAGCAGCCTTCCTGAACCAGGCCCACAGCCCCAATCTAAATTCCTCCCAGATGGCCCCCAAATGACCTGTCCTGACTAGGCTCTGTGGTGATGTATATGTGCAAACAAACCTGTTTATTTCTAGGTCTTTGGGGATCATTGAACCACCTTGGGATAAAGGCAGTTGAGATAGAGCAGGGTCTCACCTTGCTGGTTTTATAAAAAAGCTTCCTTTCTTCATAAGCTGGAGTATCTAGAAAACCTCTTGGGATATTCATAATCTTCAGTTAAGTGTGGTCTTCAGAAAACTGGAGTCTGATTAAGGATAGTTCCAAGATATGTAATTATATATTTTCATGGCCATGTATTTTTTTCTCCAATAGCAAAGACCTTTTCCCCTCTATGCTTTTTCCCTACAAAATATGTTCAAGTAAATGTTCTCATTTTTAGGGTTTTAATTTTAAATATGGGATCCATGCATCTACAATGTACATGCAACTACTGGGAAATAAAACACTGTGCACATACATAAAACATAACATTATATTGCAGCAGATTAGCACAAACTCCAAAGGGCCAATCTTGACGTGAAACCTGAGTCATTCTCCTGCCTCTTGATACCTTTGTCATCAGGTATGGAACAAATGATTTTTACCAGAGTTTAATTTTCATGGGATTTCCTAGGCACTTTGAGTGGAGAGAGAAGAGAACAACAGAGAATGAAAAGCTTGAAAAATGGCTCTTTTCCTGGCAGAGGGAGACTAGTTCAGTATCGTTAGCATTACCACACAAACTCTACTTGATCCATGGACTCTGCTGCCCACCCCTCCTCCTCCTCTCTAACACCCCTGCCCCCAGTAATAGTCCTACAAAAGGCAATAAAACATGTAAGGGGCACTATAGGAGTTCAAGGACTTTCAGCTACATTCTATTCCATAAAAGCACAAAACCAAGCCAAACCAAACCAAAACACCTTAGTTCTTTGCCATAGCTTCAACACAGCTAACTTCTTACAGTATCTCCTTAATTGGGGGGGGGGGGGGGGTGGGGGGAAGAGGAGGGAAGCAAGCTTGTGGCAACTTTATCAACTGAGTCTCTGATTACCAAACTAAAAAAAAATCCAAATAAAGAAGTGTTCCACTTTGTACATTTTAATTTTTAGGCATTTCTAAAACTTAGCTCTCATTAAAAGAAAAAAAAAAAAACTACCATAAAGAAAGAGCCTGCCAAATAATCTGTTTTAAACTTATACTAAACAGCCACAAACCATTGAAATTTAAAGCATTTAAATACACACACATACATCTTTGGAGACTTTTATGCAATTCTCTAGAACACTCTGCTTTGTCACAAATGGTTATATAAGCAGATAGATTTCTGGGTAAAAAACTGTTGTGTAAGCCAAAATGGAGTTTACGATATATGTATCAAAATGCAATTAGTCGAAGGAAATATTAAACTAAGAACTGTGGAAATTTGGAGGGGGGGAATTTAATTCAGAAGCTTCATTTTCTTTTGTTTCCAAAAAATGAGATGTCATATCATGGTATATACAGAAATACATCAGCGTTGTTTAGATGTAATGCAGGTAAACCAAATCAAAATTTTCCATTAAAAATTACTTTCGGTGTACTCATAAAGTATTTAAATCGAAGACTCAAATAAACACATATCGTAGGAAGTTCTAGTTTCCTAAATATAACTTTGACTCTCTAGTGAGCCGGAAGTTTATAAATAAATAAGTACCAGGTTGAGTCTCTTCACAGAAGTCTCAGATCTATACAGCTAACCAGAATTCTCTGGCAACAGGGTAAATCATAGGGGGCAAGTCAAATTTCTATCAGTTTCTTTTTACCTTCTATCATGAAAAACTACATTGATTTATTTTTAGATAAAAGAAAAAGTACTAGGTATTAAAGCAACATTTGATAGAGTTTACATTTATACTTCATGATAACCTATTGATATTATACTTTGTCAGATCATGTGGATATAAATTGAACTGAATTTGACAAATTCTGTCAAGATAGAAAAAACGTCTGAATTATATGCAGCTGCCAAGAAGAAAAGCAAATGTAAAAATTGAAATATGTTTTAAAATAAGCTCACCAGACTACATATACTTTTCATTTTATAGCCATAGGCTTTGCCATCTAACCTTCATTTGGATAAAGATGCACGAGGTCTACCAAGATATTTGTTTCCTTCTGTAACTGAGATTTATTTAAATGTGTCATTTAAAAAAAAAAAAAGTCCAGCTGGATTTTTTTTAAGGCAAAAAAAAAATTTTTTTTTTCCAGGACATAAATGACTTAGCTACCTATTAAGTAATTTTCATGATGTGCTAAATTTATCATGTGATTTTTAGGTTTTTGTTACAGATTTCAGTACTTTCTTTTAAAAAGTGCAATAGTATGTATATAGTACTGAATAAATGTACTTTGGAACAACAATGATTTCATAAAGATATATCAAATTTAATAAATACTGTGTCCATGGCAAATAACATAAACAAATAGCATTTCTCTATTTTAAACATTTGCTGAATATATATTTATGTATTATTCTTTTCTCCTTTGACAAATGTGGAAGCTATTCCAATTTTCATACAAATTCACTGGTATGTTTAAGGGAATGTCATTACAATGCTATTTAGTTAATTCCTTAGCAAAAAAAAAAAAAATAAGAGAAAAATAATGTAAAGATAAGTATTTGGAGTCTATAAATATGTATTAAAATAATGTGCTGTGTGATGATATATGTACACATTCAATGTATTATATATCATGATTAAGGCTTTTCTCGACTATTTGCTTCTTCAGTAGAACTCAGAAGATAATCTGTCACTGATTAGTCCCATTTAGTACATACCTTCAGTTTACAAGTAAAACTACCCACACAAATAGAGGATTGCTTCCTTTAAGCAACTTAGGAAGCTAACCAAAATACTAAAAGAAAAAACATGACATAAAATTGTCATGTCCCACAAATGGATTTGTTGAGTGAATATATTGCGTGTATCCACACCCTAAACACTCTTCTGAAACAGTAGAGATTTCTACAGCAAACGTGTTTTGTTTTTTGGTAAAGATTAGTCCTTTAAAAACAATGAATTTTAGGTGACACACTGTTGTGCATGAAAGAGATTCCTACTCTTTTCCTGAATATCTTATTTGCTCATTTGGAAAACAATTTGTAAAAGAATTATTCATTGTTCCTATGCATAAATTTTAAAAATAATTCACCACACTTGACCAAATTTTTTTCAAAGTATATACAGAAAGAAAAGAATACTAAACTTTCCCCTGCCTACATGTGAGAGCTTGTCAGCATCAACTCTAAGGCCTTTTAATCCCAGGCTTTAAATAATTCAGATAACAGTTGATTACTCCATTGCAAGAAGCGTTGAGCTCTGCAAAATCTGAGTAACACAATATTTTCAACATAAAAAAGCCAATCGCAAATAGTAGGCATCTAAGTAAAACACTTCCTGAGACCAAACCATGCAACTCATTTTTGCATTTACTACATAAAGTCTGGTAAATACCAGTGCAGTTTACTACCAAGTAATTCTGCATTCTTGCTTTCATTACCAAGCCATCTAGTTCTACAGCTTAATTTGCTGAAGTCACAATCCCCCTCCATACATTTTCTGGGCTTAAAAGGCTTCTTTGAATCATAACAAGTGAAATGGTTAGTTATGTTACACAGGAATTCAAAAGTGCACACAAACGAAATTTTAAACTTAAAAGACTACTGCTTTGACATTCACTTCTATTTCTTTAGGAAAATAATTGTTCTATAGCTTTTGACAACCAAGATTCACTATCTGCCGCCTCTGTTCACTTGTACACATCAGCCATTACAAAAGAGTTTTGCTCACTTGGCTAAATTACAACCTGAGTAATGTAAAACAGACAGACTAACCAAGAAATATTGGCTTCCAACCCCAAATCAAAATGCAACAAAACTTCGCCATCAAAAATATCTAGCTGAGTTGCAAATCATCCATAAAGCTGATGTATGTAGCACTTCACTTTGATGTATATGAGTGTCCATATATGTCTTAGCATGTGTTCATAATTATCATGTAACCAGATGAATGAAAGAAATACAATTAGGTTACAAACATCAAATAAGCTCTGCAAAAATTATCAAAGTTGAGCAAGGAACCCGCTGATTTTAGTGGTATGGAACATTTTGAACCGCTTTCTTCTCAAAAACTATTCATCACATTCTTTCCCTTAAATCCTTGTCAAAGCATAAGAATCAGCAGTTCCTCTTCATTCTAGCAAGCAAGTTTAGTCCTCTGATATATCCGGACTGAAACATCATGAAGTAGAAAATCTACAGATTGCATTCAGTATCACCAATAAGTACCACATTTGACTACTGCTCATACCATTTGGAAACCAGTCCTCACATGACTACTGGCCTGACACCTCATCCATCAGCAGGGTGCCCAGAGCAGAGCTGGACAGTCTTCCTTGCGCCATCTCCAGAGTGGAGGCCCAGCTGGGAAACAGGCTTCTCTTCCAATAGCAATTAGATCTTTAAGATCAGGCCTTAGCAATTTGACCTAAAGCCATCCTTTCTCGCAACAAAGTCTCCAACATCTTCAGAGGAAGAGAAGGGGAGTAAGGCAAATGAGGAGAAATCCAGGTCTCCGTGGCCTGATTAGAAACTTTGTTGTGTCAAATAAACTTTGGCCACTGGAGGAAGGTACCCTATGGTTGCTCTGGCTTTAGAAAGCTCTGTCCGGGGCTTCTCAATCTTCTTTTCACCTCTCTCTCTCCCCCTCTCTCCCCTCTTCTCTTGTTTCAAAAGGGGCCTCTGGTCAGCGCTGATTAATAAGTGTTTTTTGTTGTGAAGTGTTGAATAATAGAGGATGGCCGGTGACCCAGTAAAGACTAAACCTTGCTCTGGTTTATTGTGGCAAGCTGAGAAAGGGGCTTTAGGCCCGGGACCCCAAGCACTGACCCGCACACATCCCGCGGATCGCCTATTCATTCTCACCGCCCCACAGTCGCCCAGGCTCCCATTGTTTGCCAAGCAACAATGGAGATTTCGCAGGGAAAGTAAAGCTCTTTTCAGATTCCTCTCTGATGTTTTGCATTTAGGGAAACACCGACCTCCACTTTTTTCCCCCGACATTTTCCCTCTCGGCAGTAAAAGCGGCTCGTTTTCGGGGGAACTTGTGTGAGTTTGGTGCTTGGTCGCCAAACCCCAGTGTTAGAAGGAGGCGAGACGTTGGGGGGGGGGGAAAAAGGAGAGCCCCGGAGAGTTCCTTTTTTTTTTTTGAAATGCATTTAGAGGACGGAAGCTGCCTCCGGGGAGCGAGGGGAGAGGGGGTGGGGGAGGGGAGAAGAACAAGCAAAGCAAACGTCTCCTTCGCGGGGGCTGCAGGGCCCGCGGGGGCTTCGGGGCGGAGGGGCGAGCCGCCCGGGCCGCGCTCCCCAAGGCCGCAGCCAGGGGCCGAGCGCGCCGTCGCTGCGGGCCTCCCGCTCCGCCCGCCCGCCCGCCCGCGCCGCCGTCGGCTCCTCCTCCCCCGAGCCCGGGGCGGCCCCGCAGGCCCCGCGCCCCGGCCCCGGCGCGCTCCGGGCGGCGCGGGGAGCCGGAGCCAGGGCCCCGCAGGCCCCGCAGGCCCGCAGGCCCCGCAGGCCCGGGCCGCGTCTCCCTCTCCGAGAGACTTACTTCTGCTGTGCTTTACTGCACCCGGGCGGGGAAGGCTTTCCAGTTTTTCCGTCGGCCCGGGGAGCCGGCTCCCTCGGGGCCAGCTCGGGGCGGGGGGGCCTGCTGAGGCCTGCGCCGCTCGGCCACCACCGAGCGCGCACTTGGGGGCCGCCGCGCCCCGCCGCCCCCGGGGACCCAGGCCTCGAGAACGCAGGGCTCGGCTCCCGGGAGCGCTCGCCACCCGCCCGACCCGTGCACGTGCGGGTCCCCGGAGGTCATCGGGGGCCCCGAGAGGCCGGACGGCGGCGAGGAGGGCTCCCCACTGCCCGAGGGGCGCGGCGTCCGCTGGGGCTTCGCGCGGCCCGGGAGAGGCGAAGGGCGCGAGCTGGCGCAGCCCGGGCGCGGGGACGGGACGCCGCGAGGGGCCGCGTGGGGCCGCCCTCCCCGGACAGGCCGCGTCCCCGCCCTCGAGGCCACCCGTGCCCGGGTTCCGCGTCCCCGCACGCCCCGCCGCGCGCCTCCTCCACCTTCCCGCAGCGCGCGCCTGGGCGCGGGGAGCGGGGCGAGGGCGCGGGGCTCGGGGTGCGGGGCGCGGGGCGAGGGCGCGGGGCGCGGGGCGAGGGCGCCGCGCAGGCCGCGCGGCCTGGTGGGCGGCGGGAAGCTTGCACTGCGCCTGCCCGCGCGGCCCCAGCCTTCGGCCCTGCAGCTAGTTCCCCAGCCGCTCTTTGACAGCTCTCGCAGCCGGGAGAGGAGGAAGAGGAGGAGGAGGAAGGGCAGGAGGAGGAGGAGGAGGTGGAGGAGGTGGCGGCGGCGGGCGGCATACTAAGGGCAGAGAAGGGGGAGGAGGGCTCATTGTCCGGTCCCCCCAGTCCAATTGATATGCTAATCCCTTTTCTGATGCCATAACAAAGAACACCTTTGCACTTTTAAAAGACTTTTGTGCCCTGGCTACAGAAGTTTATTATCCACTAATTAGCAACAACTTCTGGCAATGAGTTGGGTTACATTTTCATAAGCTCCGAGCCCGGGTGCTGAGGTGCGCAGGGCAGGAGATTTGCGCGCTTGGCAAACCTGAAAAAACCGGAGGCTGGAAAGTAGTCGCCCGCTCAGGTTCCTGGGCCAAGGGTGGGAGGCGGAGATCGGAAGCTCTGTTCTCCGAAAGGACTGAAAGGTGTCCAGAAAAAGGTGTTGGGGCGGACGGGGGGCGGCGGGGGAATGAACGAACCGGGCCCAGGATGTTAGGTGACCTTATCTGATCCAACACTGGACCCTGTCCGGAGAGCTGCGCGGAGGCGACGGCTGCCGGCTGCCTTGCAGGTGTCCTGGCCCGGCCATCTGTTGGGGGAGGAGGGGTAAAAAGGCCCAGGCGAATGTTCCAGCATTCGCCTCTGACCTCTCTAGCGTTTTTCTTTGCAGCTTGAACCTAGAATAAACCGCGGGCGAGGAAGCTGCCCATAGGTAGGACAGGCACCCGCCGCCTAGTTTTCTTCCAAAGGCCTCCCCATCAGCTTGTCTGAAATTCCAGGACCCAGGAAGAAGAGGCAAAGCTGGCATTACCAAAGCCAGGATGTGTGTGTGTGTGTGTATGTGTGTGTGTGTGGGGGGGGTGTTTGCTGTGTTAAGGGCCCACCTGGGGTCGTCTGCAGTCGTCACCCAACAGAGCAGACCCTTCTGGCTAATCAGAGCACAGAGGCGCAGCTTCGCGGCAGCGCGACCGGTGCGCACCGCGTGACCCTGCCTCCCTCAGGCTTTGGCAAGACGTTGCCGATCCTTAACAGTTCCACATCCCAGGTCAATACACTGGAAACAGATAGAATGAGCATCATCTGGTGAAAGATAAAGGGCAGGGGGACAATGCTCATTCCTTCTAGTGCTTCCTAACAGGACGTTGTCTCTCGCCGTTAATAAAACACCGGTTCAGTGAGGCCTTCCGTCTGGACTTAACTGCAGAGATAATGTTTTGTTTTAGGTCACTCGAGACCCCAAGCCCAGCATTTTGGGGAAACACACACGTATGTGTGTGTGCGTGTATATATATATATACACACATAT
Organism: Canis lupus dingo; assembly: GCF_003254725.2. Classification (NCBI taxonomy): domain Eukaryota; kingdom Metazoa; phylum Chordata; class Mammalia; order Carnivora; family Canidae; genus Canis; species Canis lupus. The sequence goes on from NC_064271.1 coordinate 14,439,048, forward strand.
ATATATATATATATAATTTTTTTAAAAAATCCCTCTTCCATTTATGGTTTTCACTTTTTGCAAACGACCCCGTTGGAGGTATTGTTGGATTTTTCAAGCAGATAGCAGCTGGGTGCTGGCGGCCTGCGTGTCCTCCCGCGGCAGCAGAGGCAGCAGAGTCCGGTTTGATAAATGTTCAAGGTGAAACATGGCCTTACTCAGAACCCCAGGGTGCTTTACCGTATAAGAGCGAATGTTCAGAGGCAGGAGGTGGTGAGTGATATTGTTTTATTCCCTTTCGATAGAACTAAATGTGGTTATCTGTAGTCCTAACCTCTCTGGTATCTGAATGCAGTGTTTCTGAACAAGCCCTGTTAGAACCAGAAAATGAGGAGTGGGGTGCTGACGACTTAACGGAATATTGCTGAAGAAAATACAGGGAAGATACCGAAGATGTTAATGGGATATTGGCTCCCATGACCTCAGGAGCAAAAAAATGCTCCCCAAATTATCTCCCCAGCAGTGGCTTTGGGTGGAGGTGGGTGATGAGTGCGGGGAAGAGGAGGTCTTTCTCTTATCACCCTCTCCCTCTTCATTGAGGAAGAACAATGGCCTGGCCTTGTTTTTTGTTTTTTGTTTTTTGTTTTTTGTTTTTCTGAAAGAGAAACTGCGGGAAGGCAGAGTTGCTCTCTGTGACCCAGACCATACACAGGACCCTCCTGACCATTGGGCAGTGTCTTCAAGATCTGGACCCCTCAGAGATTCTCTAAGAGCTTAAAAAAAAGGGGTGGGGGAGTGCTGGCTCTGTCGCCCGCCCAGTAAGGCCCACTCAGCCTCAGGAGGAAACCCTAGCAAAACCCAGAGACCTCAGAATTTGCCTGGCAAGGAGGGGTGGGGTGTGTGGGGGGAGATGAAAACCACACACTCTCACATGGCGTGTCAGCCTTCCCACACCCCCTACCACCATATCGTCTGATCACTGTTGATTCTGCTTACGTGTGTATTTCAGATTAAGGATGCATTTATTTATTTATTTAATCCTTCAGATCTTCCCATACCACAAAGAGATTTAATTCCTTTCCAAGGCGAAGAGTTGATAAAAGGGCTCCGTTTTAAAGCAATGGAGGAATCATATGACTGTGACCTTGACGTGTAAAGGGGGGAGGGGCGGGTAGATTTGGGCCCAAACCCTTGGTCTCTCCGTTCTGGGGCGTCCTAGGCCCTTTCTAAGGACACCAACAAGAAGGGAGGTATATTTTCAAAGGTTTCCATTAGCGGCTCATTCCTTAAAGTTGGGAACTTGGTATTTTCATATTACGTGAAATACATGATTTAATTATACTCCAAAAACAAATTAAGGACAGGCCTTCTACACAAATTGGAGGCAGCTAAATGCTCTTTTGTGCCTGCAGCCCTCGGGTTGTTATAGAGGCTGCTGATGCATGAGAAGTAAGTGACTGATTTAACTCATTGGGATGCAGGAAGCGACCTGCCCTCTTTTGAAAAAAAGCGAGGGAGAGAGAGAGAGAGAGAGAGAGAGAGACTTCGAGCTGGGGAAGAGAGAGGGAGGGGACAGGAGAGAAAAGAAGGAGAGAGAGGGAAAGAGAGAGAGAAGGGAGAGGGAGGGAGAGAGAGAAGAGAGAACGCAGAGGGTGGGAGGCTGGGAGGGAGACCAAACCCCCGCTTTACTGCGTTGAACGCTTCTGAATTTCAAGCAGAAAGTAGAAGGAGCCCCACACGGCAATGAGCGTCTTTCCTTGGGCTGCGTGTGCAGAGCGTAGACAATGAAAATCTCCATCCCCCTCCCCCATCCCCGCTAGGCTACAAGATTTTTGTTGTTCCTTCTCAACGGTGGAAGATGTGCAAAATCAAACCTATAGAGATGTGCATATATACATTTTTTAAACAAACAAACCCAATGGGCTGAGACGCGGATTACCCACACGCGCACCGGCTGTAAGTACTATCTTTTCCTACGTTGGCAGTGCTCTGCGTCGCTGGCTGAGTTGGGAGTGTTCGCTTTGTGAGTCGGAGCGCGCGGGTTGTGTGTCGGTGTTTTTATTCACAGGGGCTCCCTCGAAGCTTGCACTTTCCGCACGTGAGCGAGTGAAGTGTTTCGCCCGCTGTGGGCGTGCAGAACAAGGCACCGGCAGTCTTGGATGCGGAGACTCGGAGCGGCGGGCGGGGGGCGTCGGGAGGCGCGGAGTCGAGGGGTTCCCGCGTTGCGAGCATCCTTTGGAGCCTCCCGCCCGGCCCCGGGCTGCAAGGTTGGTTCCTGGCACTGGGTGGAAATCAGGTCACGGAGATCCCTAAGCTCCCGCACTACCAGACGCGCAGGGGAGACGGGATGGAACTGGAGGGAGAGATCCGAGGAGGAGGGAGGGGATGAGCGCGCCCCCGGCCTAGAACGCAGTCCTGGGCCGCCGCTGGCCGGGCCCCCTCGGCTGGCGGGACTCGGTCGGCCCGGGTCTGGCCGCTTGCTAGCCTCGCGCCTTTGGTGGCTCTTTTAGCTTATATGATACAAAGGATCTTCTTGCGACAAGGGCCGAGTGAGGGGAGCTGAGTGTGTCTCGGAGCGCCCAAGCGGGAGAAATGGTGGTTCTGGGGGAGGTATTTTTTTTTGGCCTCTTGAAAATGTGCAAGAATTCCGCGGGCCCACGCTTCCTTTGTGTGCCGGGCAGCGCCAAGCGCTTTGTGCTTCACAAGGAGAAAATGGCGAGTCCTATTGTGTTTAGGCCATTTTCTTCCGGTACAAGGATTTTCCCAAGTTCCAAATACTTCTCCGGAGAGTGGTCTTCTCGTGCCCGGAAAAGTGTGAATCGCTGAAGTTCGGCCCCTTGGCCTGGCGTGGGTACCGACCTCAGTTTGGGCAAGAGCCTGTTTTCTCGCCGTTGGGATACTTGCATCAAAACAAAACTGGGACCGCTTTGCTCAGGTCGGTGTCCTTCAAAGAGCCGCAGCGGCTTTTAGGGATTCGGAAGAGAAGCATCTGTTTCTGTGTGTTTATATGCATATAGATAAATAATGTACTTTTCTTGATAATCTGAAGAGAAAAATAAAAGACGAAAGACAATGCAGTGTTTGGAGAAAAGAGGAAAGTTTTTCCTTTATTCTTTCACCCCCCCTGGAGGAAACCCCAGGGGAGGTTAAATGTTACACTGCCAGGTCAGTCTTTTGTTTTTTGCAAGGAAGGTGAAACGTTATTTTGGAAAGAAGGAATTACTGAGTAGCCTTAACTGCTAGGGCGAATGCTTTCTTTGCTCCACTAGGAAAAAAAAAAAAAAATTAGAGCGTGTTAGAGAAGGGATTTAATTTAATGTTCTTAGAGCTGCCTATGCGTGTGATATATCTTTATCTATCTAGCTATCTACAAAGAGAGGGCTGAAGAAGTTGTTGTTTGGCTTTTTCCTCCCTCAATTTGTCATTTTGTAAAAATTTCTGCACTTCTTAAACCATTTGTAAAAGTGAACAAGGCAGCCTAGACAAGGATGTCTCTGTCACTTTTTTGGAAGAAAAAAAACTCAGGTTGAAAAAAAAAATACTATTTTCTATTTACTACAGTTCTTTGGACCCCTAAATGGGATGGTGATTTTGTCAGCTCAAAAATAATGAAATGCAAACTTTTCCCATCTGCTTCCTGTACTCACAATTTGGTGGCAAATATGGAAAAATGAAAACAACTGGAATGGGGGAGAGAACTCAAAGCCTTTGGATGTTCCCCCCTTTGACATTACCTTAAAATGTTATGGCATTAAATTGGTGCAGAAGCACTGTGATTTACATTTTTCAAAATGCACCACTAGCATCTCCCTTCATGTGGATCAAGACCATGGACAGCGAACTAATATTAAATCACTGAGCAAAAAGGACTCTAGTAAAATTTTGTGAGAGCAGAATGGAGGTTTACATTCAAATATGTTGAGAGGCAAAACAATCTTTTTGATTTTTATGAAGAATTAGACTTCTTTAAAGTTTGGGATTTCAAACTTATTCTACCAAGTTTCAAAAAAAAATGATTTATATACGCTGTCTCAAATAGTGTGTGTTCTTTACCCAATTAAAATGAAATGAAGTCTACCTTTTGTTACTGGTAAATAACAAATTTAAATCCACCCCTTTAAGATATGGGCTGTTTCTTATAAGGCCTTAAAGCTAAGCGAGGATAGAGAAATTTAACTATTTTAGGCTGGCATTACCTGAATAACACTAAAGCAAATTAAGTTGATTTTTATCAGTGGCTGAATTTCTAAGTGCATAAAATTGGAAAAATTAAATGCCACTTTGATAGACAGGAATAATATGAATGGAGATATAACCCAGCTACATCTTCTACTCCTGTTTAGGCATTGTAGTCTATAACCAACAGTGCAGTGTTGTGGGCAAACATTTTTTTTTTCCAAGAAAGTCACAGATTTTTAATATATACTGATTTGATTTGGGGCACAGGATTGATTCAGTGAAGCTCTGTGTCAGAGATCAATTTATTTTGTTTCACACGTTATTTGAATTGCCTTTATTTCTTTACAAAATTGAACTTCACTTAAAACCATTTCATTTGTGAATTACATAACACATTCAAAATTGTTCCTTTAAATTTCCAATTTTATGTTATCTTTTGGCTGATTTCATAATCTGACTTTAGGGTGACTTCTATAGGACTGGGAAATCATATAAAGCAAAAATAATATGCAGGTTTAAGAAATTAAAAGAGTTTATACTTAAATTTTAATTTTGAAACGGCATCAAATTAAACAGAGTTTAGGGTTTATGAATTATGAATTCGATTTAGCTATAGTATAAAACTGCAGTTACCTGAATATACAGATTCTTAAAATCAGATGCCACAAAGGTTTTGGACATGCATACATACACACACACCTTTTTGTTTATTTGTTTTTGAAAGCCTTCTTCAAAGTATCTGCAAAGAAAATGCAGTGATCAGGACCATGGTGAGGTCCTCGTGGCTCACTGAGTGGTGGCTCAGGGTTCTGGTGGGGACACACATTTTGATTGGGAACAGGTCATTGTTTAGAAAGGTACCTTCGCCCGGAATGGCATTCATGATAAGATTAAGCATAAACCTAAACCTCGGCCTGGGGAATGGATGGCGGCGGGGGCGAGAAGAGGAGATGCAGATAAGCCCTGATTCTGCTGCTTGCGCACATAATTAAAAGGCCGCCCCTCATCTGGAGCGTGGGCTCTGTCCGGCCCAAGGTGCTTATTTTGTAGTTACTTGGCCAGTCATGTGTGAGTGAGTAAGAACACAAGAGCTTAGAATTAGGGATCTAGATGAGATGGCCCAGGGGGTGTCGACTCTTGTCTCCATTTTAGGGAGAGGCAACCGAAAATGGTGACTTTGGCTTGCCTTGAGCAAGTCTGAGCATTGACGGTAGGGCTGTAGGGAAGAGCCAGAGAGACTGGGGGCACGACGTCCTAGGGGGGCTGCCTTTGGACCACTGCGTGGGCGCCAGGGGGTATAGGCAAGGGCAGGGCACTCGCCCTTTGCTGTACCCAGGCGCAGCTCTTGGGGGCTGAGCGCCTTCTGCGGCTCTTTGGTTTCAAGGACACAGCGAGCTGCTCAGGACTTTGGGAGCCAACATCTGTCTGACTGGTGACGTCAGCAGCCCGTGTAATCCTCTTGTGCTGAAGGCAGATGCCTTATTTGTTTGGCTGGAGCGAGCCATTAATCCCTAATTCTGGATCAGCAAGCGAGGGGGAAAGACCGGACCGCTCCGACCCACCCCCACCCACCCCCACCTCCCACCCTAAAGCACCTTATACCACGGAAGCCTCTCAGCCTCCTCTTTCCTCCGCGAAGGCGCTCAACAGCGATTGAAAACGCTTTGGTCCTCTCCAGGTTTGATCAGGGCTTGCAGGTCTTTCTCCTTCGGATTTCTAGGGCTATGTGTATATGTAATTCTTTCTCTCATCGATCGTTTCGATTTTCTTGCTGGGACTCGCGGGTCTTGCAGTTTGCAGGGTCCTAACCCAAGAAGGGGTGGGGATTGGAGAGTACGGATGCGGAGTGTGGTCTGAGGGAAGGGGTGAGGAAGGGGAAAGGGGGCACAGACTGCGGGAACGGCTGGACTGCGCCGCCGGAGGATCCCCTGTGGACGCGTCTTGACAGTTAACAGCTCCCGACGTCTCTTCCCGGGCGGCTGCTGTGCCGCAGCGTCTGGCCCCCACCTCTCGGCGTCCGCAGCCGGGACCTGCGCGCACTGCCACCGCGCCGCCCCCCGGGTTGCGCGCCCGGGGCTCCGCGCGCGGCCGAAGCCTGGGGATGGAGGTCGCAGCCGCCGTCTGGGGTCCCGTCACCCCATCTCCCTCGCCTGCTCCCTCCCGCCTCCTACTCCCCTCGCCCCAGAGCCCCCTCCCCCCTCCTGCCGCCCTCTCTAATTCTGCGCTGTGATTCTGTTTTTCAGGGGCGCGTGCTGGGGAATCCGCGCTGGACTGGCTCTCCGCGCTCTCTCCAGCCGCAGGTGGGATCTACGCCGCCCGGAGACCGCGGTGGTTGAGGATCCTTCCTTCCTCGGACGCAGGAGCCGCAGCGGGCCTTGGGGGACGCCGTAGGGGACGCCGCGAAAAGAGCCGCTGCGCCCGCCTGCTCCTGCCCGCTGCGCAGAGGGCTCCGCCCGTAGAGGTCAACTCCCCTCACCCCTTCCTCTCTCCTGCTCGCCCTCCCTCCGCCCGGCCCAGGTTCCTCCAGCCTCCTGACTCTTGCCGCAGTCTGAGGAGAGCGCTTTGGCTGCGCTGTTCTGAGCCATAACCCCCAGCCGGGCCCAGACCCGAGGTCCGCGCTCCCCGGCGGTGGGGAAGCCTTAGCGCTCGAGCTGCCTTTTCTCTCCGCACCAAAGCTGTAGCCAGACCAGATGGGCCGCCCAGCTCTCTCGGGACTAGGCAGGTGCGGTTGAGTTAATTTTTCCGCATTACAAAGAAAGACGACCCAGCCCGCCCTTGGACTCTCATCTCTTCCCCAAATCTCCCAACCGAAACCGCGGTAATGTTATCAGAGGACACAGAGACTAGGCATATCTGCGTGTTTATCTTACACACACACACACGCATGATGATTTTCCCGTCTATGTGCTAGATCTCATTCCCGACAGCAAGAAATGATTGACAAAGCTTTCTGCAGAACACCAGTGGCGCGGTCCTTAAAACCTGCCATTCCTTACAAGTGACTTAGAAGAGATGCAGGGCGAACCAACTCGGTTAATTGCCTTCAGGAAAATAACACGATTACGAAATTAGATCTGTACCAGAGGGGTAATTAACTTCGATCCACGCCGTCATTTGAAAACTAGATTTATAGGCGTATGTATGTTTTTAGGTGTGCTGTAAATGGCATGCAGATATATGCATATGTATACGCAGACACATGCATCGTCTACACTTCCACCGAACAGACTAATTAGCAGCGGCTCTGGCAGCTGTGGCAGGAGGCGAGCTGAGACAGGAGCCGGGCTTATGAGTTACGACTCTGGGGGAGTCGTAGAGACTCAGAGCTCGGGGGAGGGGGAAGAGCATGAGGAGAAGTGGTGTATCCGCAGTGGGTCAGTTACTTTCCGGATCAAGATCAGACTCTGCCCTCCGTGTTCACAGCGGACCTTGATTTAATGTCATACAATTAAGGCACGCGGTGAATGCCAAGAGCGGAGCCTATGGCTGCACTTGAAGGACACCAGAGCGTCTCAGGACGAGAAAAAAGGAAAAGGCAATCACAAGGGGGTTTGAGGGGTAGTAGCACAAACCCGTCATTTGCCGCATAAAGACAGGAGCTTCAGCCATCAGGAGAGCGGGAGCTCCCATTTGTGCAAATATTCTAGAGTGGAACTGTTTAGAAAGCAGTGGTTCTTTAAAGAGCGAGTAGGGTGATTGCAATTCTGGGCCAAGCTGCGGAAACAAAACAGAAGAGAGAGGATAAAGATGTTAAATGGCGCCCTCATCACATTGCACAAGAAACCTCAAATGGCTCAACTCCTTTGGGAAGCCCCCAACAACTACCACCACAGCCCTCTACCCCTCCATCATCCCCTCTCTTTTCTCTTCCTAGTATCCAGTGGGCCTTGCCTGGCTTTAGAAAGCCAAGGTAGTTTCCTTGTATCGACATAGTCTCAATGGCCAAATCAGTCAAAGGAGTAGGACAGGGGGAAAAGGCCAGGCCTGAAAGTTTAGAAGGACTCAGCAAATTAATTTATTTGGAAGCCAATGAAGTGGACTTTCTTGAGGTAGTAGTTCCGCACCACGGCCTTGGAGCCAAAAACAAACCCAGGCTAAGAAAGCGAGCCTTGATAGATGTCTTTGTTCTGCCTTGGCCTGCAGGGGCTGGGAACAAAGGAGGGGAGCTAAGAGAGGATTCACCAAAGTGGCCGCGCCCTTTGCGCCTGGTGCTGTCCGCGGTGCTGACCTCGGCTCCCCCGTCTCCGTAATTGAACCAAAAAGCAATAGGACCCTCCCGCTCCCATCCCAAAGAATACCAGAGTATTAGGTAATTTGAGAAAGAAAAATAAAAAATAAAATAAAAGCAGAGAAATGCTGCATACAGCAAAACCTAATATTTTACCAAAATAGTCCGCTCTAGCTGTTGCCACACTTGACTTGCCCTTTTCGGTCTTCCCGTAATTATGCAGCTAGTGTATGTACATTGGGAAACAGTTTCACTTTATTTAGACTGAAACCCGAATCTAAGCAATGGGCGGGACTTGCAAGGAGAATGAAGGTTCTTCTTCTTATTCTTCTTTTTTTTTTTCCTTAAGTCATCTTCCTTAAAACATACAAAATGTAAGGTCCTCAGCTGCATACTTGAACAGTGCTAAGGTGGTCAGTAAAGGGACTCGTGACGGACTCACGTGAGGACCTCGAGACTTACCAGGACGAGATGGGGTGGGCCCTAAGTGAGACCAAGCGGGAGCTCACCCAGCCCCTGCCTCCTCAGGCAGCAAGGGCAGCCTTCTTAAGCAGGTCCAGAGACCCAAACTCTGCAGATCTCTCTGATGCGCGGAGCTTGCTCAGCGCTTCCTGGCCGGCGGGAGGCACTGCAGGCCAGAAGACCTGAAACCCGCACTGCGGAAAAACCGACTACAGCATCTTCTTCCTCAAAGCTCCTGGAAAAGGGCAGGGTGGCTTACTAAATCGCAGGCAATGAAGATTCGCTTTAGGACTCGAGGGTCGTATGGGTCAGTATTCGTATATTCAATAAATCTTTAAATCTCACCGCATATTTCATTGTCCTAGCCTAGATATTGAGAACATTAAATATAAATGATAAAACTTTAAATATCTTAACTAAATAATGAATCAAAGAGAGGAGAGAGACCGAGAAACAGGAAATCATCCAATTTGTAGCTAGCCTGAGGTCTCAAAAGAAATTGCTACATATTGACTTGCATTTGTTTATAAACCCACAAGCATGAAAGACATTAAAATTAGAAATAGATAAAACAATCCAGATTGGGCAATAGAGACAGCAAGACCCACTTTGATCCAGATCTAGAAGTGGGACACAAATGGATCATACATTTCATCAGATTCATTCTTTTACACCTTAATGATGGAGATATATCAAATGAGTCAAGTGGTGAAGCACAATATGCTCAGGACAGAATCACATTTCCTTCCCTCAGGGTGGATTTTATTTGTTCTCTGATTTTAGAACTCTGTAAGTGAGGTCTTTCATGTCCATTGATGACTTAGATTTATATTTCATTTTATGTAATTTAGGAGGGAATAGGTAAAACATACTAAAGAAGGGTGCTTCTCAAATAATAAAAGGAAAGTGTTGGGAAACATTCCTCATGTGCCAGTTAAGAGTAGTGACTGGAAATTGAAATGGGTTTAAAGCATTACATGTTATCATGGAAGCTTGATTTCATTCCAGAGTTCACGCAACTGTGCCAATCTCCTGTACCCACATTCCCTCGTATGTTTCATGAAGCAACAAGGGTCCAAGGTTGCAAAGTACTTCTGCCTTACTCGTGTTATAATTCATATTACATAATAGAAACACACCTAATCTCCCTCACTCCAATCCTTCCTGTTTAGCACAATCTAAACTTGTCCTCCAGAAAGCTTAATAAGTTTTAAAATTACTTTCTAAATAGAAATGAGGTACGTGATATGAAAGAAGGTAAAATACCATTTAAATAAGGGAACACACAATTTTGTGTTCTGGTTAAGAGAATTAAATCCAGAGTGGCTATCGATCCATAATATTTCTAGATTTTTAAGATTATTTTCATTTCCATTTATTTATAAAATAATCATCTAGTTTGATGTCTATTGCCAATTTGCTATTAAATCCTATGCTCAGCATTTTTTTGCCAATGAAACAGTTTACGCTTCGCAATCGGAGGATTTCGGCATAGTATGCCACGGAGGCCCTTTGACAATCACAACTTTCATTTAGTGGTCTGAAATTAAAGCTTCTCGGAATAACTTAGGAACAGCTTGACCCTTTGAGATACTCAATGACAACCCTCCAGGGAAATATACGTTTCCTTCCTAGGAAGGAGATGCTAGCGCAGTGCACCAGGGACTTAAACGCTGTCAACAATGCCAGAGCGCCCTCTGCTGCCACAAAGAGGCAGGACACAAGCTATAATATCCAGATGGCCGAGTCTCTATCAGCAGTGAAAACATTAAGTTCTTAGAAACATTTAATCTGTGAAATTTAAAAAGCTCTCATCATATTGTACTTTTGAAGGGGGCTACCTGATTTTGACCTTGAGAACTTCTTGAATATTTTTCTTATTATATATACAGAGTCAAATGTTTCAAAGTTTTCAGTCAAATTATTTCTGTAGTTCAATTTCTGCACACTTTCTCTAATTTTATATTGAAATATGAAATTGCAGATCAGAGTTAAAAGCCTTTGTGCTGAATATATGAGTAAAGAGACCTTTCCTAGTTTCTCCAGATAACAAAAATCTAATAAAGGAAAAAAATTAATTAACAGTATCAAGCACGGGTTGTTACATTTTTAAAAACTAAAGAAAGAGGTAAAGAATCATTTTCTTGTTTTGATAATTAACCCAGATTTTTCTCAGGCCTTAAGTTTGGGAATAAGAAAGTGAGTTATGTTTGAGGAAGAAGTTGAAAATTTTGCTTCACCCTAATATGTATACTCTTTTTACCCTTGAAATTTTTGAAATGAATTTATATTCATACATAGTTTACAAAGATTTCTTTAGAAAAGAATGTACTCTAAGAGTTGTCTGATATAGTTGCAACAGAGGTAAACTCATAAGGGACACTTGCATTAAAATTGAGTTTTTTAGTATGGAACAATCAAGTGAAATGGTGGACATTTTCTTTAAAGGTTAAAAATCTTTTCATTTTTATGTGTTATAGGGTTTGTATTGATTTTTAAAATGTACAGCTGTATTAATTGTGAATTTCAAGATTACAGCCTATTTCTAAACACACACACATCTTTGCCATGAAGACTATTGTTGAATATATCAGTGCTAATGTAATGAAGTGTTTCTATTATGTGGTTGTTAAATAAATCTTGTAAAATAAAGTTCTACTTATTTTATGGTGTCAGAATGAAATAGCTATCTAATATCACTTATTTAATCCCACTATAAATGAAAATTCTTACAAGAATATTAAGTTATAAAGTTGCTGACAGTATTAAGCTTAAAACTTTATATGATTTTATAACTGCTATGATAGAAAAAAGTGTTGGCTAAATGTTAAACTAAGTTAAATATTTGGCCAATTATGTAAAATTCCATATAACTACAGGCACATTTGTCTCCTGAAAACTACTTCTGCAAAGAATGTATTTATAAATTTATGGTGTAATAATTGAAATAAATTTTTAGAATTTTTATATTTTCATTCTAAGCCTTCTCATAAAAAGTTAAATATTAAATTTCTTTTTGCTTAATTTACATTTCTTTCTAAATAAATTCATATTTTACTTAGGAGAGAATTTACACAGTGACATAATTTTGCTATATTCTTAATAGTTATAATAAGTTTAAAACCAATTTTTAAGTAAATAAGATGCATAATACATATCAAAACATTTTCTTTCTATCTTAAAACTCATCTGTTCTATTCTTTAAAAAGAAATACAAGAGAACAAAGTAAAAGAGCTTTTGAGATGTCTAAGAGATGCTGCCCAAGACAAAAAGCATGCACCAATGTTTGCTGTTCAAATTTGTATGTAATGTTTTTTAACCTCTTTTTATTTGATATCCATACAAGGATAACATTGTAACTAAAACACTCCTAACTTCTGGCTATTTAGAATCCATGGAAACATTCACTTCTATGGAAGTACTATTCATCTAAACAAGATATTTATGAGGAGCATTAATACCATAAAAGCAACTTATTACTGATACTTTTATTCAGGAATTAACCACAACAATAATTGTGCCCTTCTTTATACCCATTCTTGGATGAAATTAGTATACAATTTAATACTTGCTGACCACAAAAATCAAAACCCTAATCCCAGACTTCATATTAGAAAGAACAGGCATCAGTGCACTTGGTATTTCTTTACACCATGTTCAGACTCAGCTGTCACTGCAATTTCCACCAGCTACTCTTAACTATATTTCTTAACAATATAGAAATATGGCTGGGTAGGAATAGAAAATACGATGCCTTATTTAAGATGGAATAAAATTGGAATGTCAAGAAATTGGAATTAATTATCTTTTAGAACATCAGTAGTTGCAGAGTGCAGGGAAAATATTTACACTAAAGACCAAATAACCAGGAAAGTAAAACAGCTGAGTATTGGAAGCAGATATTACCAAGGCAAAATAGGGTAAAATGGGAAAAAATGCTCTTTGAGGTACATGTAAAAAGAACTAAGAGTTTGACTTCCATTTTGTTTATAATATTTCAGCAGAAGATATTTCTTTTAGATAGATATTACCTTAGAAAAGATTATTACGTATCATCTCAGGTTTCTTCACTGGAATACATTGCAATTTTGATCTTACTGTGTTAAAGAAAAAAATTAGAAATCAAATTAGCAAAATATTACTTAATTATTCAACTCTTATCCCATGGATTGAAAGGCAGAATTGTGTTTTTCCTTTTCTAGTAGTTGGTCAAACTTTTTTAATTATTAAGAAAACCTTAATTTGAGTGTAATTGTATGCATGGTATAAATAATAGAATTATTACAATATAGCATATGTTGGGCAAAAATATCTTCCTCTGTCAATTCGTTTAAGTATAAAACAGTGATACGTAAAAAAGAAACTTGGTTTAGCAAATTGTCCCTTACTGATTTCAATGTTCTAAGCAGTAGTCACAATATATTTGGACAGCCAGTTTACTTAATTGGAACCTTCTAGGAGTTCCCAGTAGGCAATGTTAGTGTGAGGAGTGAGCCCCCTGCTGACATGCTGAACACTGAGAACCTTGGCCAAGGTCAACTCAATGGTTATGAAGTTTGAGCTGCTATGAAAACATTAAGTGGAAAGAGGTGTTGTCTTGCCCAGAGCTGTACAGTGTCAATTTTCTAGGTCAGAAGGACTTCTCTCTTCTCTGGATGTCTTGACCTGACTTTACTCTCTCAGTTCTCAGAACTAGGCTACAGTGGTTGTCCATTTTATTTGTCCTGACAATATCAGATAATCAAATAGAGACTGGCTGTAAGCACTCTGTGAATACATTCTTCAATAAATAATTTTTACAACCTGGACGTATTGAAAAGAAAGAGATTCTGATTCTATCGAAGGACTATTTCTATTTATTTCTTTTAATTCAGAAAACATGAATATTTACAAATGCCCAGCAAGTTGTGTCAGTTGAACTATAGAAGGAGGGTTAGGCTGAGTGTGTATATACATACATATGTATAGAGAGAAAAGCTATATTAGACAATACAGTTAACATTTTAAAATATGGTTGTGAAAAAACTAAAATCAATTTTAGCTATGGCCTGGACACATCTCTCCTGTAGTAATCTTCTTACTATCAGCTCATCAACACAGTAAAACCCCATGATACAAGATAATTATTAATAAAGAAACATTAAAAAGTTGGCCAGTTCTTTCTATTCTCCATACTCCTGCTGTTGTTATTGTAATAACTTGCTGCAGTAATTAACATTTTCTCAATCTATAATGTCCTTTCAGTGAATAAAATTTGTCTACAGTATCTTCCCTCCTCTCTCTGCTTCCTCTTATCTAACTTGAATAATGGAACCCAGTAAAGTAAGTTTTTAGACTAATAACATTGAACACACCCATCAGTCATAAAATCCAAATTAATACCAAAAAATCATATATATAAAAAGACATTAACTGATTTTTCTTTAACCTCTCCTTGCCATGGTAAACACCTAAACTCTCCCAAACTGCCAACTATAAAAACAAATGTCTTCATTCATTTCATCAATGGATGCTTACTAGATGCCAGGCCCTGCACTATGTGTTGACCATCCAGTGGTGAATGAAACAAATATGATCTACCCAGACAGAGCTTATGGTCTTATCCAGAAACTTAGCCCAGTGTTAAAAATTATGCTCCCACAAACTAACATACTCTCTATAATTTAAATCCTTTTAACCCCTTCTATTCCAATAATTATTCTTCATAATAAAAGCAGATTTGTATTTGACTTTTCTAGGATAAATGAAATCAATACATGCACATTTTTGCTGTAGAGCTGCTTCCCTCTGCATTGGTAACAATGAATGTTTTTTACTATTCCCTTTCAAATTTGGTGATAAACTGAGCAAAATATTAGTATAAGCTGACCCAATGTTGATGATAAATTATTAATTTCTATTTTACTTGTGGTTTTTCTAGCCAACATTTGAGTTTTGTGTTTATTCATTATATTTATTTCCAGTTCGACACGGATTCTGACTTCCCATGTAACTTTTTTTGCCATGTATGTTCATCTGAACTCTGTGCTTTGGTCATTATCCCTTATTTATACATGTTTCTGATAAGCTATAGCTTTGTTCCTATTCATTTTTTCCTTCTGTTTGTTTTCTTTCATTTTGATGAGTTATTTCTTTAATTATCAAGATTCTTTTCAATTTATATGTTGTTTTTCTATAGAGCTTGTAAATGTAACAAGCTCAGATCAACCAAATCGTTGATTGGTTTTATTGGATTGATTAAAAGTGCATACCAAATCTAATTTAGTTATTAAACTGGTCGTAATAACCAGACTAATTTTTTCATGACCTCATTATTTCAAATGTTTAAGATAAACATCAACTCAACTGGTCATTCAAAATATTCCCACATATGTAATTTTCAAACTCTTCATTAATCCATGTCATTAGCTATGAAGTTTTTAGATTTATGGCTCAAAAAAAAAATGGTCATGATTCCCTCTTCACTTTATTGTTCACAACTGTTGGCTGATCACCTTGTCTAAGTCTTGGAAAATGTCAAATGTTTGTCAGATTTTTTTTTTTTTTTTTTACAATGACAGGTATCATGTGTACCAAAGGGTCAAAGATTTTTTTCCTGTAAGTTGTGATTGCTGAACTCATCAAAAGGGTACGACTTCTCCAGCTTTAAAACGTAGTTGGTATAACAGAGTATACCATGTAAGTAATTAATGTGCTGACATTGGAATCTGGAGACCTACATTTTAGATGGAACTCTTATTTTAATTGGTTGAGTCAAGTTGGAACTCTTATTTTAATTGGTTGAGTCAAGTTAATTTCTTTCTTTCTTTCTTTCTTTCTTTCTTTCTTTCTTTCTTTCTTTCTTTTTTCTTTCTTTCTTTCTTTCTTTCTTTCTTTCTTTCTTTCTTTCTTTCTTTCTTTCTTTTTTCACTGGACCTCAATTTTATGTGAACTTGATCAGTGATTCTCCATAATATGCAATAAGAACTACCTTGGGAGCTGCTATAAATTTAGGTTTTTAGGTCCCATCCTCAGAGATTCAGTTTGAGCAGGTCTTGGACACATTTAAACAAACACTGCAGCTGGTTGTGATGCAATTGGTCTACATTTTGAGAAACTCTAGACCCATTCTCCAAGTGTCTCTCTAGCTCTGAACTTTCTGGCTATGAATTAAAAGAAACTAATAATTCTAAGATAGTGAATCTGATAAGCAGATCCAGAAAGAATCAGTGTTTTGAAGAAATCTTAGTTTTAAATGGAGAGTATGCATGTCTGGGCTCATTAAAAAGCAAATGCCAAGACAGAATTGAATGTGCAATGTTTTTATTAGGAAAAAGGCCAGTGTGAGAGAAAATAGGAGGAGGGCAGGTAAACTGACCTCTCAGACTACAGTGCTGGTCTGATCTTCATAAGAGAAGCAGAGTAAGTAGGATGCAGGTGTCTTAAAATAACATGCAATCTAAGGAAGGTTTGGCAGGGTCACCAGGAGGCACTTGAGCCAAAGTTGGATCTCAGAGGAATCCTAGGTCTTTCAAGAACCTGCCGCTCCAGTATCCTTACCATAGGAAGAGGTAGTGAGCAGTCCATGGGAAACATGGCTTCTGAATAACACAATGATAGATTTTAGAGCACAGAGTCTGGGGCTCTTTGTTAATTCCATTCTCTGTAGTTGGAGATCTGTAAGGTATATTCTTGTGGATGTCACAGAGAGGCAAAAATCATTGTTAGTAAAAAAAAAATCAATTGCTAGGAAATTTAACTGACATTTTTCTACCATCACATTAAAGAAAACCCAGATGGGATATGAGCAGAATCAATAATCAATAAAAGATGAGGGTAATTCAAGAACTATAGAATAATTACCTTGTTTCTAAAATGTATTCCTTAGAATGAGCTAGGTTATGCTATTATAGTGAACACCCCCCAAATCTCACTGGTTTAAAACAACATAGGTTGGTATATTTTTTTTGGGGGGGGATATAGGTTGGTATATTGCTATATGTCCATATAGATTGGAAGGGGGACTCTGCTCATATTGGTGTCCCAAGAAGTTCAGCTAGTGGAAACTTCACCATCTAAAGTCGCCATCATTTCAAAAGTATGACCTTCCTCAACAATATTTTGAGGACAGAGAAGGCTAGAAATTCAAGTACAGACAAACACCTGGACGCAGAAATCACAGATCTCACTTCCATTCGTATTTTATTGGTAGAACTGGTCGTAGGGCCATGGAGAGAATTCAAGGCTTCCATATACCTGGAATTTGAACATAACAGATTATTAATGAATAGTAATACTTAACAAAACAAAGACTTCTTGCAAATAGTACTATCACTCGTAAACAGTGGGTGACTACCTCATCTCTAAGGGTCCTAGAATTCAGCAATCTAATGTGGCTGAAATAGAACCTATGTCCATATGCTTCTTGCATTTTCAAAGGCAGTGGGTTGTGGTCAACAAGGATTAAAGGGGAGGTCAAGTAAACTCTTGGTATACAAATAGGCTCTTTCTCTGAATTGCTATGCAATTTTAAATATTCATCTTGCCTTTTTGGCTCCTTGTTTTCTCATTTGAAAAAGTGAAATGATGGGGGCACCTGGGCAGCTGAGTTGGTTAAGTGTCCAACTCTTGATTTTCAGCTCAGGTCGTGATCTCAGGACCATGAGATAGAGCCTAGAGTCGGGCTCTGTGCTCAGCAGGGAGTCTGCTTGAGATTTTCTCTCTCCTTCTGCCTCTGCCCCTCCCCCACCTGTCTCAAAATGAATAAATAAAACCTTTTTAAAAAGTGAAAGGATGGAATTAGTTATCTAAGATATATTTCAGAATTTAACTAGTTCTGATAGCAGCAACACAAATAGCAAAAGGAATATGATATAATCTAATATATGTAACAAACTGCTGAGAAAAGTCCTTCATTTTTACTTTAATATGGGAAACCAGGAGTATTGCTCGGAGACTGACTATTGAGGATCATCAGTTTCTCTCAAGATAGTTCTCTGTGTTTGCCTAGGGGAATATGCCCACCATTCCTGCATTGCAGCTTCCTATGGATAGTTCTGAGCCACCATCTGCACAGCCTTTTCACAGGGTTCTACCAGGATTCAAACCTACAGCATAACCAATTCACAGACACTATGGGGTGGATATTTTCTCCTTCCCTTTTTGTTCCCGCTTCCACTCTATTTCCTGGTTTTATTCTCAAAATAAGTTAACTGCCCACAAAATCCCTTAGCCCTTGCCTCAGGGCTTCCTGAGAAGAACCTGGGCGAAAGCTGCACAATAATCTCAAACAGATAAATACATTTGGGATCAAAGATAGCAAGGGACTCAAATCCATTTAGGGTCAAGTTTAGCCAGTCAGTGACTTCTCTGTTGAGGCAGTCTCTCTACTTTTTGAAAATTAGAAAGAATTCTTCAGAGGAATATCTGGACTTTCTCCAGCTACAGCATAGGTGAAGTAAGAAGCTAGTTCCATGAGAATGTGGAGAGTTAAGTACAGTCAAGAAGTCTCCAATTAAGTAGTCTGACAAACTACAAAGTTCTGATCCAGTTTTCCATCTCTTTGGATGTTGCTAGAGGAGAGTGGGGGAAGAAGGAGTACTGAAAGCCATCAGGGTTCCTGCAATTCTGTAATGCAATTCTGCACTTTTCATGTATTAATTTGGTAACTGGTAATGTGCATCAGCGAAGAAGGGAATAACACCCCCCCCCAAGAAATACAGGCACCTCTAAACTCCAATGGTAGCAAAAAGGGAAATAACTAATAGTCCTAAAGTATAGCATATATATACTATATGGTTCTTCCTGAGCAAGCAGGGGCACTGTCAAACACAAAAGTTGTGGACTTCTTTTTCCATGCTCCCTCTGATCAGTCACCCTTATACAGAAACTGGTCACAAGCTGCTGCTGAACCAATAGCTCAGGAGAGAGTATCTGGGCTGCACTGAGAGTATCCACACTATACTGAGTTATGAAAAAAAACTGTAACCATTCAGGTGGCACACAAAGAGACGTACTAGCCACCAAGGGCTGAGAAAGGGGAGGAAATCTGACACTGACTCCAAGTGCATTAACTTCCATTTAGATAGATGTGCATGAAACTTAATAAATGATTTTTGATCTATCTGGGGAGACATTCTTTAACAATGCATTTATTTAATGCAGTGGGAATATGTTCTTAATAAATGAGGCTATAATCAGCATATTTAAGATTAATTGGATCTTGTTGGAATGGTATATATCCTTCTTTAGCATTTGATTTACATTTAATTATGAAGCATAGTATAAATGTTATATCATTTAATGCATAATAAAATGTCTATACATAGCAAACTCTCACAATGGGCTTCAAGTTTCAGGAAAAGCTTTTATTGGCCTTTGTTATAAAGGGCTAGTACACAATAATTCCTTATTGAAATAGCTGTATTTTATTTAAATTTTTCAGTAATTGCTCAGAATTAATTAACCCAACAGACAGTTTGTGGACGCTAATGAAGCTGTGGATTCTTCAGAAGGCTGTGCAAGCCCTGTGGTACATGAGTTTGTCCTCATTCTCTCACACACAACAGCAACAACAACAAAAACCCACAGTCCAATGATATTTTATTGTCTTATAAAATAATCTTTTCTGCTGCTATTCATTTTCCTACTTCTACTAAGATATGAGACTACTAAGGGAGAATGTGATCCAAATCCATTAACATATTTAATTCAATGATACATGGTAATTAATTCAACAACTAGGAAACCAGCTTCCAAGTGACTGATAACTGTATATTCGTACATGTTTCTGCCTTTTGGATTCATCACTTTTTCACAATGCTCAAAAGCATAAAGAGCTGGTGACAACTCACATATGCTTGTGAGACATTCTCTCTGAGTAGTCCCAGGGTCTAAGCAATGTGGGTAGGAGCACATTATCTCTCAGAATGAAAATCACTCATACCAATAACTACTATATGTTTCACAAAGCAATTAATAATGATATGGTGTGGTTATTGATAATCTGCATCCTCTAACAAGTGTCATTTTTAAAACTCTACAAAGTAGCAAAATCCATTAATAGTTTTCAACCCTGCTGTTTCAATACTCAGCCCTCAGCAGTTTGTCCATCAGATGGAGGCTAAAGATGCTAGAAATTTTATAGTTGCCAGGATTGCTGTAAGTGCTAATTTGAGTACAGTTCACTTGAGTCCCTTTTAATCACAATGACATTAAACTTCAATTGTCTAGCACTTAATAGTTTTCACAGCATTTTCACACATGTGACTTGTAAGCATCACAACTGTGCTGTGAGGAAAGTATCATTCTCCCATTCTCCCATTGTGCAAAACAGGAAATTGTGGCTTAGAGAAGTGGTGAGAAGCCAAAGGACAGGATAGTGGCAGAGCTGGAACAAGGGCTTGTTGTCTTCTGATGCAAAACCCACTGATCTTTCCTCTCCCGGTACCACACCAACGTGGCTGGTGTCCAGGCTGCATATGAACCTCAAGTAGCAATATTCTTTACCATCCTTGCATCTCAGCTTTTGTGTTTGTGAGGTATGATATTACCCTTAGTTCTGATCACGTGCTGGATGGTATGTTTGACATGGAAACGAATCTTCATAAGAACGTCTCAAGAATATAATTGAGTTCCCTTGGGGCACAATTACACTTTAGAAACTTCTCTCAATATTTCTCCCAAAGGAATATTGATGAGTAGCATAAGAATGCCCTACAACCAGACTATAGATTTCCTTTGTTTTTTTAAGGACCAGTGTTGGGTCATAGGAAATTGAGATGGAGCAAAAGAAAGACTCAGAAACATCCAGGCAGTAAGTACTTGGACTCCTCATTTAACTTCATTGCAGAGGCATCAAACAGTAGGCCCAAGAACTGTAGCCAACAATAAAAAGCCATAGAATCTTTGTGCAATAAAGTAAAGCAGCCTCCGGGTTCCCTCAAGTGATTTGCCCCACTGTGGCTGCTGCTGTTGCTTCTATGACCCTGACACTTCTTACACGTCCCTCAAGACTCTTCTCCTCCTTATCCTCACCTTCTCTTGGGAAGGTAGGCAGAGAGGAGTTCCATACTATGGGCAGTGGCTTCTACCAAATGTTACCTTTTAGATTTAGACACTCTGCTTGATTTCTCTTCATGATCTCTTGATCATCTCCCTCACCCCTCAAGTCAGAATCAAATAAACACCCAATCACTGTATTTCAGTAGTCATGCTCTTTAATTTTTATTCATTTTATTTTTTTGAGAGACAGTGTGGTGAGGAGTGCAAGGGGAGAGGGAAAAGAGAGAATCTGAAGCAGATTCCCAACTGAGCCTGGAGCCTGACTCGGGGCTCAATCTCATGACCCTGAGATTGTGGCCTGAGCCAAGAATTGGATACTTAACTGACAGAGCCATCCAGGTGTCCCTTGTGCTCTTTAGTTTCTACTGGATTAAGGTGTTATACTCAATCTTACTCATAGGAAGCTCAACAGCTTGACCCATGACTTACTACCCTTTGGTTCAGGATGATATTTTTTCTATAAAGAGCAAATAAAAAAACTGCATATACTGGATTCACTATCATATGGTCACATTTAGAGAATAATAATGGGGGTTGCTGTGTCTGAGACTTGATCTACTTTTTAAGTTTTTTATTTAAATTTCTTAGCTAGCATGCAGTGCAATATCAGTTTCAGGTGTACAATATAGTGATTCAACACTTACATACAATACCTGGTGCTCACCACAAGTACCCTTCTTAATCCTTAACCTATTTAACCCATCCTCCACCCACCTCCCCTCTGGTAACCATCAGTTTGTTCTATAGAGTAAGAGTCTGTTTCTTATTTTGCCTCCCTCTCCCTTTTTTCCCCTTTACTCATTTTTTTTTTGTTTTTTTAAATTCCATATATGAATTAAGTCATGGTATTTGTCTTTCTCTGACTTACTTAACTTGGTGTAATACTCTCTAGCTCCATCCACATCATTGGAAATGGTGAGATTTCATTCTTTTTATTACTAAGTAATATTCCATTGTGCATATATAAACTACATCTTTTTTTAAAGATTTTATTTATTCATGAGTGACACAGAGAGAGGCAGAGACATAGGCAGAAAGAGAAGCAGGCTCCCCATAAGGAGCCCAATGTGGGACTCAATCCCAGGCCCCAGGATCATGCCTTGAGCCGAAGGCAGACGTTCAACTGCTGAGCCACCCAGGCATCCCTACATCTTCTTTATCCATTCATCAGTTGGTGAACACTTGGGCTGTTTCCACACTTTGGCAGTTGTAAATAATGCTGCTACAAACATGGGAATTCATGTACCCCTTTGAATTAGTATTTTTGTACTCTTTGGGTAAATAGTAGTGCGATTGCTAGATCATAGGATAGTTCTAATTTTTACTTTTTTGAGGAAGGTCCATACTGCTTTACACAGTGGATGCACTAGTTTGCGTTCCCACCAACAGAGCAAGAAGACTCCCCCTTCTCCACATCCTTGCAAACACCTGCCATTTCTTGTGTTGTTGATTTTAGGCATGCTGACAGGTGTGAGGTGATATTTCATTGTAGTTTTGATTTGTATTTCCCTAGTGATCAGTGATGTTGAGCATCTTTTCATATGTATGTCTTATTTGGAAAAATGTCTATTCATGGCTTCGACCTTTTTTTTTTTAATTGGATTGTTCATTTTTTGGGTGCTGAGTTTTAGAAGTTCTTTTTTTTTTTTTTTTTTTTTTTAGAAGTTCTTTATATATTTTGGATACTAACCCTTTAACAGGTATGTAATTTGCAAATGTCTTCTCCCATTCCATAAGTTGCCTTTTATTTTTTTTTTTTTATTGGTGTTCAATTTACTAACATACAGAATAACACCCAGTGCCCGTCACCCATTCACTCCCACCCCCCGCCCTCCTCCCCTTCTACCACCCCTAGTTCATTTCCCAGAGTTAGCAGTCTTTACGTTCTGTCTCCCTTTCTGATATTTCCCACACATTTCTTCCCCCTTCCCTTCTTTTCCCTTTCACTATTATTTATATTCCTCAAATGAATGAGAACATATAATGTTTGTCCTTCTCCGACTGACTTACTTCACTCAGCATAATACCCTCCAGTTCCATCCACGTTGAAGCAAATGGTGGGTATTTGTCATTTCTAATAGCTGAGTAATATTCCATTGTATACATAAACCACATCTTCTTTATCCATTCATCTTTCGTTGGACACCGAGGCTCCTTCCACAGTTTGGCTATCGTGGCCATTGCTGCTAGAAACATCGGGGTGCAGGTGTCCCGGCGTTTCATTGCATTTGTATCTTTGGGGTAAATCCCCAACAGTGCAATTGCTGGGTCGTAGGGCAGGTATATTTTTAACTGTTTGAGGAACCTCCACACAGTTTTCCAGAGTGGCTGCACCAGTTCACATTCCCACCAACAGTGTAAGAGGGTTCCCTTTTCTCCGCATCCTCTCCAACATTTGTTGTTTCCTGCCTTGTTAATTTTCCCCATTCTCACTGGTGTGAGGTGGTATCTCATTGTAGTTTTGATATGTATTTCCCTGATGGCAAGTGATGCAGAGCATTTTCTCATATGCATGTTGGCCATGTCTATGTCTTCCTCTGTGAGATTTCTGTTCATGTCTTTTGCCCATTTCATGATTGGATTGTTTGTTTCTTTGGTGTTGAGTTTAATAAGTTCTTTATAGATCTTGGAAACTAGCCCTTTATCTGATATGTCATTTGCAAATATCTTCTCCCATTCTGTAGGTTGTCTTTGAGTTTTGTTGACTGTATCCTTTGCTGTGCAAAGACTTCTTATCTTGATGAAGTCCCAATAGTTCATTTTTGCTTTTGTTTCTTTTGCCTTCGTGGATGTATCTTGCAAGAAGTTACTATGGCCGAGTTCAAAAAGGGTGTTGCCTGTGTTCTTCTCTAGGATTTTGATGGAAAAAGCATAAGATACCTAGGAATAAACCTAACCAAAGATGTAAAGGATCTATACCCTCAAAACTATAGAACACTTCTGAAAGAAATTGAGGAAGACACAAAGAGATGGAAAAATATTCCATGCTCATGGATTGGCAGAATTAATATTGTGAAAATGTCAATGTTACCCAGGGCAATATACACGTTTAATGCAATCCCTATCAAAATACCATGGACTTTCTTCAGAGAGTTAGAACAAATTATTTTAAGATTTGTGTGGAATCAGCAAAGACCCCGAATAGCCAGGGGAATTTTAAAAAAGAAAACCATATCTGGGGGCATCACAATGCCAGATTTCAGGTTGTATTACAAAGCTGTGGTCATCAAGACAGTGTGGTACTGGCACAAAAACAGACACATAGATCAGTGGAACAGAATAGAGAATCCAGAAGTGGACCCTGAACTTTATGGGCAACTAATATTCGATAAAGGAGGAAAGACTATCCATTGGAAGAAAGACAGTCTCTTCAATAAATGGTGCTGGGAAAATTGGACATCCACATGCAGAAGAATGAAACTAGACCACTCTCTTTCACCATACACAAAGATAAACTCAAAATGGATGAAAGATCTAAATGTGAGACAAGATTCCATCAAAATCCTAGAGAAGAACATAGGTTGCCTTTTAGTTTCGTTGATTGTTTCCTTTGCTGTGAAGAAGCTTTTATTTTGATGATGTCCCAATACTTTATTTTTGCTTTTATTTCTCATGTCTTAGGAGACATATCTAGAAAGAAGTTGCTACTGCCAAATGTCAAAGTAACCACTTTGACAGTAACCACTGCCTATGTTCACCTCTAGAATTTTGATGGCTTCAGGTCTCACATTTAGGTCTTTAATCCATTTTTAGTTTGTTTTTGTGTATGGTATAAGAAAGTTGTCTAGTTTCTTTCTTTTGCATGTGGCTGTCCAGCTTCAACACCATTTTTGAAGAGACCGTCTTTTTCCCATGGTATATTCTTTCCTGCTTTGTCCAAGATTACTTGACCATAGTATGATATAGTATATTATGCATCTATGTATATTCTTTCCTGCTTTGTCCAAGATTACTTGACCATATAGGTGTGGGTTCATTTCTGGTTTTTCTATTTTGTTCTATTGATCTATGCATCCATTTTTGTGTTACTACCACAGTTTTGATTACCACAGCTTTGTAATACAACTTGAAGTCCAGAATTGGGATGCTTCTAGCTTTGCTTTTGGAAGGTTGCTTTGGTTATTCAGAGTCTTTTGTAGTTTCAAATTGTAAGATGGCTTGTTTTAGCTCTGTGAAAGAATGCTGTTGGTATTATCATAGGGATTGTATTAAATGTGTAGATTGCTTTGGGTAGTATAGACATTTTATTTTTTTAAGATTTTATTCATTCATTCATTCATTCATTCATTCATTTATGAGATATAGAGAGAGCACAAGCAAAGGGAATGGGTGCAGGAGTGGGGAGAAGCAGGCTCCCCATAGACCAGGGATCTTGACTGGGGACTCCATCCCAGGATGAGAGATCATAACCTGAGCCAAAGGCAGATGCTTAACTGACTGAGTCACCTAGGCTCCCTTAGTATAGACATTCTTACAATATTTGTTCTTCTGATCCATGAGTATGGGATGTCTTTCCATTTCATTGTTTCCTCGTCAATTCAATTTCTGTCATCAGTGTTTAATATTTTTCAGAGTACAGGTCTTTCACCTCTTTGGTTAGATTTATTCCTAGACATCTTATTCTTTTTGGTGCAGTTTAAAAGGGGATTGATTCCTTAATCTCCCTTTCTACTGCTACATTATTGGTGTATAGAAATGCAATGGACTTCTGTACATTGGTTTTGTATCCTGTGACTTTACTGACGCCATTTATCAGTTCTAGTCTAGTGGTTTTTTGGTGTAGACTTTTGGGTTTTCTATATAAAATATCATGTCACCTGCAAATAGTGAAAGTTTTGGTTCTCCCTTGCTGATTTGGATGCATTTTATTTCTTTTTGTTGTCTGATTGCTGTCACTAGGACTTCCAGTACTATGTTAAATAACAGTGGTGACAGTGGACATCCCTGTCTTTTCCTGACCGAGGAAAAGCTCTGTTTTTTCTCCCATTAAGGATGATGTTACCTGTGGGTTTTTCATGTGTGGACTTTATTATGGCAAGCTATGTTCCTTCTAAACCTACTTTGTTGAGGGTTTTCTTAAAGCATAAATGGAGGTTATACTTATCAAATGCTTTTTCTGCATCTATAGAAATGATCAGATGGTTCTTATCCTTCCTTTTATTAATGTAGTGTATCATGATGATTCATTTGTGAATACTGAACCACCCTTGCAAACCAGAATTAAATCCCACTTGATTGCAGTGAATGATTTTTTAAAATGTATTGTTGCGTTTAGTTTGCTGCTATTTTATTGAGAACCTTTGCATCCATGTTCATCAGGAATATTGGTCTAGTTCTCTTCTTTAGTGGAATCTTTATCAGGTTTTGGTATCAGGGTAATGCTGGCTTCATAGAATGAATTTGGAAGTTTTCCTTCCCTTTCTATTAGTTTGAGAAGAATACATATTAACTCTTCCTTAAAAATTTGGTAGAATTTGCTTGTGAAGGTATCTGGCCCTGGACTTTGGCTTTTTGAGAGTTTTTTGATTACTGATTCTATTTCTTTCTTAGTTATTAGTCCGTTCAAATTTTCTACTTCTTCCTGTTTTGGTGTTAGTAGTTTATGTGTTTCTAGGAATTTATCCATTTCTTCTAGGTTGTCTAATTTGTTGGCATATACTTTTTCATGATAGACTCTTATAATTGTTTGTATTTTTGTATTATTAGTTATTTCTTCTCTTTCATTTGTGATTTTATCTATTGGGGTCCTTTCTCTAATTCTTTTTGATAATTCTGGTGAGACTTGATATATATTTAAAGATAAGTTATAATACAGAGCCATCCTTCCCAAGTGATTCCCAACTAGCCTCTCCAAAGCATGCTCCACTTACTTCAGTATTTTTTTTCTCTGTCTACCTGGAATGTCTCTTTTCTTTCCTTCTGCCTTCCTGTGTTGTACAATCAATGCCTAGATCAAATCTCTTTCCTCGGTGGTGCACTTTCCACCCTGTAGTTAACTTTACTTTCAGAACTACAGAATTTGGGACTAGTAAAATGGATTCTGGCACTATGCAGATCATAACTGTGTGTACCTAGAGCAGTGCCTAGCACCCTTCTTCACATGTGGTAGCACTTGCTGAATTCTTTCAGAGACCAACACTGAGTTAATGGGTATGGATAGTTCTCAGTCATTTTTTCACTTATTGTTCAATCTGTAGTGAAAAAAAAAATCGATTATTATTATTATTATTATTATACAAATATTTTGGGATCAAGAGTTTCATTAAATGTTCCTGCCATCCACTGGAAACAATATTACAAAATAGCTATTTGCGAGTGCATCTTCCCCACCTCCAAAATATCTATTTACTTTTCAGATAGAGCCCACTAGAGTCCTCATACTGCAGCTGAGCTTTTCCCCAACACGTGTATACATGCATACCCACATAGAATGAATGACATCACATCTGAAGTCTTTATCGTCATGCCTAGCATGCAATGAATCCTAAATAAATGTTGACTTCTTTTTCCACCCTCGGTCCTTCCTTTTCCAACACACTTCTTTCTAAGCCTTTCCCTTCTTTTTCACAGTTTAGATTATTCTTGTGCTGTCTTCCCTTATCCAAGAGCCCACGCATATAGGGTAATGGCATGCCTAAGAAGGGGAAAGAGTAGGGAGGATTACAGAAAGATTGCACAGAAGCTCTGCCAGTGGCTGTTTCACTCACGTGCCAGCACGGTCTGGGTTTGATAAAAGCACAGAGAAGGCTTTACAAAAAGCCTACTGCTGGCAACTGCCATAAGGTTGAGGCTCTCAAGACTTCCACATGAAAGGGAAATAGAGATTCTATATTTATCTCCTTCATCCTCCCAATCATGGCATTCAAACCAAAGAAGCCAGTGTGAAGATATAAAGTTTTTAGAACAGTTAGACACAAAGCTTCAACAATGATATTGTAAAGGAAAGCGAGAATATGCCATTCCCAAAGGCAGAGTGAGATATAAAAGACTCAGAAAGTAGAGCAGAGATTAAAGCATCTATGATGCACTGTGGACAAATGTTCTGACATCCTATAAAAGGAACAAAATTAGAAGTTTAATGTGGCTTGAGATCTGATTCAAGTATGCAGCGGAAGTCAAAGTCTTAAATAGGTACAAAAACCATGGAGTCTGAAAGTGACTGCATCTATGATTTTGTAGGTGATATTATTCAGATGAAATTAGGAAATATAGAGATAAGTCTTCACATTGGGGATGAAGAGGAACATCCCTCCATAAAATATTATTGAGCAACCCTAGAACAACAAATATTTATTAAGTGCTACGTGAATGCCAGTGAATTCTTTCAGCACTTTACATATATCAACAGTATATTTACAACAACCCAAGTAATTTTTTTTTCTATTTTGTTAGTTAGGAAACCGAGACTTAGAGAATATACTTAATTTATGTCCAAGGTCACATCTCTAGTAAGTGGTGGAACTGGGATTTGAACTCAGGCATCTAGTTAGCTACAAAATTTTAAACTTGATGGACAAACTTGGATTTTATTTTGTTCTTGGCTTTGCTTCAGCTTTCATTTGAGCATGGCCTAAAATCATTTTATGTATCAGTGTGCTGGTTCTCCATTTCTTTCTTTCTTTTTTTTTTTGTAACACATTGTCTCTTTTGTAAAGATTTGTGGCATCATAATTATTTGTTTGTATATCTCTCCATCCTATAAAGTTGGTAATATACCACAAGTAGCTTGTATGTATTTAATTCTAAAATACTTATTGAATGGATGTATGATCAGCCTACGTGATATTTCTACATGTCTAATCCCACTTAAAATAAAAGCCACACTTATATTTAAAGTTGCCATAGTTGCAGTGAATTGTAAAAAAAAAAAAAAAAAATCCTATTTATATCTATTCTTTCAGTATCCAAAGACAAGATCTGATTTAATGTGCAAGCATATATCTACATCCTTCTAACCCTTGTTAAATATAGGCAAATGAGGGCAGCCCAGGTGACTCAGCCGTTTAGCGCTGCCTTCAACCCAGGCCTTGATCCTGGAGACCTGGGATCAAGTCCCATGTCGGTCTACCTGCATGGAGCCTGCTTCTCCTCTGCCTGTGTCTCTGCCTTTGTGTGTGTATGTGTCTCTCATGAATGAATAAATAAAAAATCTTAAAAAACAATAGGCAAATGATTTGCCTGGTATAGATGGAAAAGAAGCAATAACAGCATTCTAAATATCCCTGATACCATTGCCTGGTGCTTTGACCTCATCTAGAATGCTCTAGAATGACCATGCAACACCTTCTCCTACTCCTGCTCCCAAGGTTTGAGGATTGGGACTTGGGGACAGAGACAGAGTTGTAAAAATAACAGAGATGTTATCTTATGGGTTTTTTTTTTTTTTGGTTTCTCTAGGATTGATCTTTAGCTGTGTCAAAGAAATACTGATAACTCGTGGTTAGAGAAAATGTGTGGCAATCACAAATATGCCAAAATTATCATCACTTGGAGAATCTCACACAACATAGTCCACATTTTCTGGAAAATCTTATGTGTACAGTACGTACCATCGCTTACTCATCAGATTGGTAAAATTTACAAAGTCTTACTGTAAAAATGTTGTCAAGGATGTTAAGAAAAGAACTGCTAATCCACAATTGACAGATTAGAAATTGCTAGAACCACTGCAGAGAACGTTTTTCCAATCTCTAATTATGGTGAAGATGTGCATATCTGTGACCAGTTGTAGGCTTAAGCCCTATTCTCTTATATAAGCACGAAGAAACATATATAAGAGTATTCATATAGCATTGATTGTGCGAGAAATGTTGGAAATTAGCTAAATGTCCATCAATAGGAGCATAGATAAATACACTGTGAAGTATTTATACAATCCTGAAAATAAACTATGGCTACACATATCAAGACTCATGAATCTCAAAAACATAATATTGGGTGAAAAGCAAGTTGCAGAAGAGTACATACAATATTTATATGAAAGTGAAAACATTGTGGAATCATAGTATATTGTTTATGAATATATAGTAAAAGTATAAATAAATCCATGGGAATGACAGAAAGCAATCTTGGAGAGTGATCATCTTTAGCAAAAGAAGGAAAAGGAGATGTAATTTAGAAAAGGCACAAACTGTGCTTTTTATTTAAGTATATTGGCATTAATTGTATTAACTTTTTGTATCTTTTGAATACTTTAAATAAATATTTCTCATGGTAAAAGGCACTAAAAAGGTAGCATTCTC
Organism: Canis lupus dingo; assembly: GCF_003254725.2. Lineage (NCBI taxonomy): Eukaryota > Metazoa > Chordata > Mammalia > Carnivora > Canidae > Canis > Canis lupus. The sequence continues at coordinate 14,469,181 of NC_064271.1, forward strand.
AATATTTTAAAAAATCAATGAAAGATACTAAGTTTTTTAAATAAACAGCGTGGGCATAGCATATCATAAGGAGGAGGAAAAGAAACCTCAGTAAAGAAATATGGAATAAATATTGCAACCAATAATATATTCAACTAGAAGCTGAATTTTATATTTGGGTCCCGAAAATGCCCTTGACAATATTGCATGCAGATTGTAGGCCACACACATGCAATTGTTGAGATAGCCATTTCTTTGACTCGACATTCTTACACAATGGCAACTTAAAATTTGGGAGGAGCTCACAAAAAGAAGCATGAAACAAATTGTCCAGAGAAGCATAAAAGAACTTCTTTTGCTTGAAAATTAGCTCTAGCTAATTTTAGTCTTCTTAATGCCAGTATGTGTTTTGTGGTGAGAAATTTAGCTCAGAGATTTATTTTGCTTTTTTGTTTATATTCTCTTTTCAAAATAAGTCTTTGGTCCCAGGTTAACTGGAGAAGTATTTTTCTAATTTGGATATAAGAAGAATGCTTTAGCTTTTGGTCCATCTAAATACAAGTGAGCACTGAGTAAGAATCTGTTAGCAATATAAGGCATATTAGATTATAGCATTCATTTAGAGTTAAATACTTGTCATCTTCCTGATGAGTTGTAATTACAGAAATGCTATGAAGGACTTGAGATGAGCTTTCAAATAACTTTATTACTTAATATCTTAACAATGCATTTTTATGCAAGAAGTCCACAATGAACACCTATGTTAGAATATTCTCATATTACATTGTTTTTGGCTCTCCATCCTCCAGAGTAGGAAAGAGAGCTAGCACCCTATTACACACTTTCTCTCAGTGAGGACTTAGTTCTTTTGGCAATGTGGGAAAGCATTTTAATCAAAATAGAAATGTGTGAAATGTTTATAGTCCCTGGCCTTGGAATATTCCTGAAGTCCTATGAGAAATATTTTCCAAATTTAACAAATATAGGACTTGAATGAGTCCCTCAATCAAACCAATAAATCCTGATTTCTCAACAGAGATGTGGAACTCCATCTTCTCATAATTCTCCAGGCTACATTAGTCTTTCAATATTTTATCTAATCATTTAATAATATTTCATGTGTCTCTCCTATTTCACATGTCATCAGTTTAATCGAGGTTCTCCTATAGCCTCTGAAGTCTCTTCTCTTTTACTTCCCACACATAGGGAAGAGTGCTAGAGACATTTCTGGGTCTGACCAATCAATAAAGATGTTCTGGGGAAAAAATACTATTGGAAGTTATAAATGGCAGTTTTATAATCTGAAACATAAAGTAGCTTGGTCAATTAAAATTAGATTACTATGTTGTTTGTTTATAGTCACAAAATAACTGATAGCCTCTAAAAAGAAATAAAGATATTCTTGAATATTTATCATTTGAAATCAAATTATGAATCTTTAGCAACCTTGGAATGTTGCAAGTCAACATATTTGATAATAAAATGTCTGAAACCTGATTTGTAGAGATCCTGCTAATCAAGACTTCACCATGTATAGAAGCCCATAGGGTATCTGGAAAGATGAGAACCAGAGCTGAACATTTTTAATCTCAGTTCTCAAAGCATAATATATTTGCCACAGGATGTGTTATTAATTGTGAAATATATGATATACACAAAAGAGTACTTATGTACAATTTAAACAATATATAAAATGTTAGGCTACTGTGTATCTACTATCTGGATTAAGTGGTAAAACACCACCCTACCTTAAGCTTTCTGCATATCCCTCTTTGATACCATTTTCTTCTTTTTTCCTCAAAGGTAGCCATGATCTATCTATCTATCTATCTATCTATCTATCTATCTATCTATGAGAAAGAGAGAGAGAACATGGGGAGGAGCAGAGGAGGAGGGAAAAAAAAGAAACTCAAGCAGGCTCCATGCTGAGTACAGAGCAGGACATGGGCTTGGTCCCACGATCCTGAAATCATGTCCTGAACCTAACCCAGTAGTCAGATGCTCAACCAACTGAGCCACCTAGAAGTCCCTAAATGATTAAGTTTTGAAAAACTGAGTAGTAAGCTCAAATATAGCTATGTAAGGAAAAGGTAATATTGCCAGTGTCAGAAAGAAGCTTCCGGAAAAAGAAAAACTGTCCTGAGTCTGTGAGTCTCGTTTCAGGTTTTGGCAATTCGTAAGAACTTCTTCTAAGGAAGTCAGTAAGCAAGGTCACAACTGAGTCCTGGGAGGTACAGGGCTCACCACAGTGGGGACACTTGGAAGGGCTGAAGTGCAGACCAAATTTAAGTATCAGACAAGACTCTGGTCAGAGAAAACAAGCAGCTCTGTTTTTTGTTTGTAAGCTGACCAGAGTCTATCTCTCAGGAGATGGTCAAAGTGCCTTTTTTTCCTAGTCATGTGAAGGTCCACAAGTTGGGCAGCAAGACAAGTAGACAAGAGCAGAAACTTCATGAGCATATGGTCTAAGGAAGCCTAGTGTACATAAGAACCTTGGCCAAGCTCACTAGGCATTCTGTCCTCATATTAAGGACAGAGTGCTTTGTAACCATGTGGTTCTCACATGCACCCTGTCCGACCCTCCCTATCATGCACACCTCAAGTTCTGAATTATCTCTTCTCCATTCTCCTAGTGATTGTCTTTCCACTAAGTCCCTTATTTGAAATCCTGTTTTCTGTATCCCTCATACTCCTTTTCTTGGTCTCTCTCTTACTTAGTGGGACATTACCTCCTATTGTTTTTTGGGAGATGGTTGATGGGAGTTTTTAATCAGATCTTTCATGGTTGAAAATGTCTATAGGTTGCCTTTATGCTGATTGTATAGCTGGGTATAGACTGTTGGTTGCAATTAAGGCTCCAACAAAATTCTGTAGGTATTGCTCCGTTGATTTCTTGCTTCCTATGCTGTTGATAAGATTTGATTTCTTTTCTCTCTAAAAACTTACAAACTTCTTTCTACCCTCTAGCATTCTGAAATTTCATGATGATGATCCTTTGTGTAGATCAATTTTTATTCAAATGTAATTGTTTTGGGGATCTAGCAGACCCTTTCAAACTGTCAACTCATGTTTAGGATGTCTTCATGAATTATTAATGATTTTCTCACCTCTATTTTCTATTTTCTCTTTTTTGAGATTCCTACTATTGGGGTATGCAAATCGTAGGGGTTCTTTTAGCAATATGATTTTTTCATCTCTTATTTTCTGTTCCATTACTTCTTGTGCAACTTTCTGGGAGATTTTAACTTTATTTTTCTATTTTTGACTTTTGAATTTCAAAGGGTTTTTTTTCTTTAAATGCCTCTCCTCCATCATCATATAGCACCTTGTTCTTGTTTCATGGATACAATAATTAATATTTTGAGGATGTGGGTTATAAATATTAGGGATTTTTAAAAATCAACTTTACTGAAGTATAATTTACATACAGTGAATGCGCTCATTTTAAATATACTGTTAAGTGAATATATACACCAGTGTAGCCATTAACTTTATCAAAATACAGAACATTTCCATCATCCTCCAAAAGTTCCCTTGTGTTTTATTTCCATCAATTTCTCACCCACCTCTCCAGCCCCAGGCAACCACTGATCTGTTTTCTTTTGCTATAAAGTAGATTTATATCTCTCTAATAATAGCCTTTTACTTTTTTATCCCTAAAATAATTTATAGCAATTCTTCTGAATTGCAGTTATTTTGTTTTTCTTCAGTGAGTGTGTTTGGTTCTCTTTTATGTAAAGGTTTTTCTGAAATGTCTGGTCATCCTTGCTAGTCAGCTCCCTATCAAGGGTGAGAGATTAAAAAAGTGTCTGGAATATCTGAGCACAAGGAGTGTGCTGCCTTTGATGTTAGGTATAGTGTGTTCAATGTGGGCTGCTTTTGGAAAACCTCTTGATTTTATAGCTTTAAGTCTTTCTCTTAGGCTGGTAACCAGAGAAGAGAGTTTTTCAATCTCTTGCATAGATAAAAGGCTACTAGTGTCCTGGCACCTGAGTGGAGCAAAAGAGTTGAATTTGTGTTGGGTTGCATTTGTATTCAGTATACAAAGAGTTGATTTCTTTATTTTTGATAGAGCATGCAGCCTTAACGTCTCCAGGGCAGGGACATACCCAACCCACTCTTTACTGCTCCACAGAATTAATTTGCAAACCTGCGCTGAGATGCAGTTTCTCAGCGGCTTAGAGTGGAGATGGGCTTTCAGGAATCTACTAGTCTTTTACTCTGTCTTCTTATGTAAGCCTCTCATTTCATTGTCTCTAGATAGCTGGAATTGACAAGTTCACAAGTTTTTGTGAATTCTATGGTAAAATTAGATTGGTCTCCAATTTTCTCTACTGTTAGCTTAAGATTCAACTTTCTGGTCTCTGCTGAGTCAGTTACCACTTTTCTTTCCATTTTCTCGCTCCCAATAGTTTTGTTGTTATTGCAATATCTCCTGTTTTTCTCATCCTTATGGGTTTATGCCATTAAAAAAAAACTCTTCACTCTATTACTAGAGATGTTCAGAAAGAGTAAAAGAAGGTGTAGGTGTTCAATCAGTTACCTTTATCCAAAAACTTCCCACTATAAGATATTCCAGACTTTTTTATATGGAAAAAAAAAACCAACATGCAGGCTAATCAAATATACGAACTCTTACAGAATAAAGGATTACCTTCTTTCAGTTGTTTAAAGCAATTAAGTTGATAGAAAATTTTCATAAAATTGTATATTACCTCTATGCTACTTTCCTAATATAGTCATTCACTAGCCATAATTTTGGAGAATCCTATATTCATTATGCTATTATATCACTATTAAAATAAGAATAATTTTTTAAAGATTATTTATTTATTTATGTGAGAGAGAGAACATGACCAAGGGGAGGAACAGAAGGAGAGAGAGAAGCACACTCCTTGCTGAACAGGGAGGCCCACTCAAGGCTCAATTCCAGGACTCCGAGATCATGACTTGAACTGAAAGCACACACTTAACTAACTGAGCCACTCAGGTGCCCCAAAAGGAGAATTTTACCTTTTTAAAATTTGTCTTACATTTAGATTTTTTAAACTTAAATTCAATTTGCCAACATACAGTATAACACCCAGTGCCCATCACATCATGTGCCCTTATTAGCACATGTCACCCAATTCCCCATCCCTCCACCCACCTCCCCTTCAGCAACCTTCAGTTTGCTTCCCAGAGTTGAGTCTCTCATGGTTTGTCTTCCTCTCTGATTTTTCCCCATTCAGTTTCCTTTCCTTCTCTTATAGTCCCCTGCACTATATTCTACATATGAGTGAAACCATCTGATACTTGTCTTTCTCCGATTAGCTTACTTCACTTGGCATAATATCTTCCAGTTCCATCCATGTCAATGTAAATAGTATTCATCCTTTTTGATGGCTGAGTAATATTAAATTGTATATATATATATTCCACACCCTCTTAATCCATTCTTCCATTAAAAGACATCTTGGCTCCTTACATAGTTTGGCTCTTGTGGACATTGCTACTATGAACATTGGGGTACAGTTGCCTCTTCGTTTCACTACCTTTGTATTTTTGGGGTAAACACCCAGTAGCACAATTGCTGAGTCATAGGTAGTTCTATTTTTTTAACTTCTTTTTTTAATTATTATTTTTTATTATTTTTTATTTTTAACTTCTTGAAGAATCTCTATATTGTTTTCCAAGGTGGCTGTGCCAGCTTACATTCCCACCAACAGTGTAAGATGGTTCCCCTTTCTCCACATCCTTGCCAACATTTGTTGTTTCCTGTTTGGTTAATTTTAGCATTCTCACTGGTGTAAAGTGATATCTGATTGTTGTTTTGATTTGCATTTCCCTGATGACAAGTGATGTGGGGCATTTTTTTCCATGTGCCTGTTGGCCATTTCTAGGTCTTCTTTGGAGAAATGTCTGTTCATGTCTTCTGCCCATCTCTTAACTGGATTGTTTGCTTTTTGGGTGTTGAGTTTGATAAGTTCTTTATAGATCTTGGATATGAGCCCTTTACCTGATATGTCAAAAGGAGAATTTTAAAAAACATATTAAGATACAAATTAGGTAAGAACCTGCAGTTAGGATTTTGAAATAATGAATTAAATAATCCTTACTTTTAGATAAAAGATCATGGCTCTATTTAGAATTTTTTAAATTTTATTTATTTATTCATGAGAGACACACACACACAGAGAGAGGCACAGACACAGGCAGAGGGAGAAGCAGGCTCCATTCCATGCAGGGAGTGTGACGTAGGACTCGATCCCGGGTCTCCAGGACCACACCTGGGACTGAAGGTGGCGTTAAGCCACTGAGCCACCTGGGCTGCCCTCTATTTAGAATTTACATTTATTTCTATAGCAACGATTCCAGCCTAAGAACGTTAGTCCCATTGAATTAAAACACGAGTGAAGATATCTGAAAAGGCAATAAGAATAGGATCTGGGGTTCTGTTTCCATGCCAGATGACTGGTATATGTACAGGGAAGGATGTTTACCAATGACAAAGACTCTGGAAGCAATATGAGAGTGAAGACTATGCCATAACTCACGAATACTGGACCTGATAGGAATGTACTTATCCAGAAAAACATGTTGAGAATGTTCCTTGGAGGGGGAAAAAAAAGGCTACTTTGAATGCAGCTGGGCTATTGGGATTAGCACTGCCAGAAAAAAATGCAGGATGCCCAGTTCCATTTTTATTTCAGATAAACAAGACATAACCATTTAGTGAATTATGTCCCAAGCAATACTTGGGGCATAATTAAACTAAAACATTAGTTCTTGTTTATCTGAAATGTATCTTTAACTAAGTATCCTGTATTTTTATTTGTTAAATCTGGCAATTGATATCATAGCCCTCAATCTAGAATCAGAATCTCTCATAAACATTAGGTTAAAGAAATAAAAAATGAAAAAGCTCTATTAAAGGCAAGTTAGAGCTCAAGGAAGTCAACAGGGAGATCAAGTAGCACTATATCAGAAGGGGAAGAGATAATAATACATCTCATAAGGAAAATGCAGAGAGCTTCATGCTGTTCATGTTGCAGTGGCATGGGACCATGGCATGGAGGAAACTCTTCAAGCCCCCTTAACCAGACAGGTTGGGGTTAGAGGAGTGAAGGTTCTTGAGAGAGAAGAGGTGACTATATCTTTCTGTTTTTAAGATTTTTTAAATTTATTTATTCATGAGAGACACACAGACACACACACACACAGAGAGAGAGAGAGAGGCAGAGACATAGGCAGAGGGAGAAGCAGGCTCCCTGCAGGAACTCCAGTGTGGGACTCGATCCCGGGACTCCAGGATCATGCCCTGAGCCAAAGGCAGACGCTCAACCGCTAAGCAACCCAGGCATCCCAAGAGGTGACTATATCTTTACCATTAACAATGGCCTCATTGTGCTCTAAGCCAGTGGAGACTTGGAGGTCTGAGATCAAATTTTAATGAAACAAGCCCAGAAAAATATTTATACATGGGCTTTCTAAATTTAGAGAAGGCAGCAGAAGGGATTTAATGGAAAGGCATTAGATTAAATTATTATATTTTAGATAACACCCTTTTTTTTGATAGGACCAGACCATTGCTAAACATCTTTAGTTTTTCCCCAGCACCATGCCTCTACATCTATTATGTCTATAAGTAAGAATTTAATATGGATTTTCAGAACAGTTTTTTTATGTGTTTATGTTTTAAAGGTCTTTACTATTTCTCTTTAGGAGCACACAGGATGAGAGTTTACTTGGCCTTGAGTATTCTTCCCCATACTCTTCTTCATTCTCACTCAGAGAAGACAGGAATTTCTAAAACCAGAGAGCTAGAGGAGTCAACAGATTGACTGACCATTTCCCCTTTACCAGGCAGGTCCCCATTCATACCATCCTTGAAAACTGATTGCCTGCCCTACATTTAAAGACATTGAGGGAAGGAAATCATAGAATGTCCCTCTGTGAGTAACAAAGAAATTCTTTTTCATTTCCTCTCTGTTATTTTCAGATATATTTTGATACAAGTTTGAAACACTGATTTCAATTTATTCAAAAACAGTGGTTCTTTTCAAAAAGAAGCAATTACTAAGCAAAAACATGGCTTCTTCCATGCCTCAGTGGTCCAGGCACTTACCTTTCCAAGTTCTGTCTGGTAGCCCTTGACCATCAGGCAAAGGTGTCTAATGGCCTCAGTTTCCCTCATCCTTTCATGCCAGGCTGTGTATAACTGCCTTTTCCTTACTGGACATTTTGAGAGGATTATCAGGACCAGTGATGAAGAGAAGGGAAATAAGGGATAATAACTTTATCTATTGTTTGTCAGTGTTTTCAGTAGTAACTTGTTAAGTTAAAACATATCTGCATATAAAATTAAATACATATTTGCATTTTTAAAATATAGTAGATTTCTTCCCAATATTTTTGATATCCTATCATTTGACATTTTGATTTTAAAAAAAGAACTATGGCTTTTCCATGCTTTATTTTAAGTTAAATAGCTACAGCTTTGGGATGGTTACCCATTATATGGTAAGATATAGTGTTGTGAAGAATCGATACTGGATTGATCTATAAATCTCCTAGGGATTTATTTTTCTTAGAAGAATAAACCTTATAGATGGGAGTATAAAACACATGTGGGTTTCAGCATTGAGTTGGGCTTTTCCCTTTTAAGTCCCAGCCCTGTTCTTGGCGTAACAGTCAGACTTCTGTGGGGCTGCTTTCTCTCTTCTATGAAAGAAGAAATCTCCAATGTTGTAAATTGCCTCCAAGATGTCCTTTCCAGCTTAGTATTCATTATGCCTCTCAGTCTTTTTTTTTTTTTAAGGTTTTATATATTTATTCATGAGAGAAACAGAGAGAGAGAGGCAGAGACATAGGCTGGGGAAGAAGCAGGCTCCCTGCGAGGAGCCTGATGTGGGACTCCATCCCGGGACCTGGGGATCATGCACTGAGCCAAAGGTAGACACTCAACCACTGAGCCACCCAGGTGTCCCTGTCTCTCAGTCTTTATTTTTCTTTAATTATAAGTAAGGACTACAGATAATTATGTTTTCTTGACCACTACCCTTATTATTCTGGGTCACTCAGCAAGTGACCAGACAAATCACAAGATGAAAAGCACAGAGTGAAACTTCAATCAAATCAGTGATTGCCAACTGGGGGCAATTTTACTGCCTCCCACCCCGTTCCACAGGAGACATTTGGTAATGTGTGGAAACATTTTTGATTATCCTGATTGGAGGAGGAGGTACTACTACTGGAATTTAATGCATAGAGGACAGGGATATTGGTAAACATCCCACAATGAATGAGACAGTAGCACCTCTACCTTCCTCCCACCACAAAGCAGTATCCAATCCAAATGTTAATAGAGTCATTCTTGAGAACCCTCAATCAAACCAAGGAAGCAGGATTATTTGGTTTCTCTTCCTCATTTTTCTCAAGTGAACTTTCTATTTCCATGTTCATTCTTCAAACTCAGAATGGTGAGTCCTCAGTTTCTCCAACTGTAGCAAACTTCTAGCCTCTAGTACCCCTCCTAGCACAGAGGCCAGTGCTCAGAAAGTGATGGTCTCTTCTCTGTTCTTTACCAACTAACCTCACTTAAGGTAAGTCCAGTCTAATGTGCACAGCCCAGCAAAGAAGACATCTGCTCCTTCGCCATGCTTGCCTGGAACCCGCTCTTCTGCCATAACGGGAGGGTACTGGCGGACTTTGGGAATTTATTTTATGACTTGAAAAATAGTAAGATTAGAAGCACAGAAAAGAAAGCTGTACTTTCTGACCACTGTTAAGAATGCTCTCTCATATGCTAAATACCATATTACTGGTGCTTACATGATGCTGAATGGATAAAATAAAGGGGCTGGTGTTGGTTTTATCTTACTATCATTCTCGTTTTCCTCTGGCCAGTAAAATTATGGGGGTACTGCTTATACACTCAACATTCTATTTAAATTAGAGAACACAAAGACAGGGCAGCCAGGTGGCTCAGTGGTTTAGTGCCACCTTTGGCCCAGGGTCTGATCCTGGAGACCAGGGATCAAGTCCCATGTCGGGCTCCCTGCATGGAGCCTGCTTCTCCCTCTGTCTGTGTCTCTGCCACTCTGTGTGTGTGTGTGTGTGTGTGTCATGAATAAATAAATAAAATCTTTTTAAAAAGAGAGAGAGAGAGAACACAAAGACAGCAGGCATTGAGACTCCTCTTTTTGGTGAAACTATTCTCAATTAAGTGGGAATCCAGGACTGGTCTCTTCAGGAAAGAAGTTTTTTCTGGAGTTTTTCAAGAGAAAAGAAGCAGAGTCTGAAGCCAAAAGGTTGGTAAGGTCACCTAGCCAATTCAGTCCTCTTTTTAAAAAGATGCTCTTTACTCACAACTTCTCAGAAGAGATTAAAAGTTTATTTGAACATTATAAATGATGATGATGATAATAGCTAATATTTATTGGGCTCTTAGTATGTAAAAAATACTATGATGGTTGCTTTGTAGCATTATTTCATTTATTAGAATTCATTCAACATTTACTAAAAAATTACAATGTGGTAGGTAGGTGCTAGAACTTTGCAGTCATGTGAAATAATCAACAGTCAACTCAAATGCAATTATATGTGTCAAATAACAAATAATGTAGAGAGCAGTTCTGCCATTAACTAGGTTATTAGTGAAAGTTTTAGCCAAAAGAATCTTGTGTAGTGTTCTTGTTTTGGTGTTAGCTAAGATGTGTGTTCACTCAAAACACTACTATTGCCATATGTGTGGTTATTTAAATTTAAATTAATTCAATCAAAATTTTAAAATTCAGTTTCTCAGTCACACTAGCCACTTTTAAATTACTCCATAGCTACATGCAGCTAATGACAACTATACTGGACAGTGCAAATACAAAATATTCCCATCTTTACAGGAAGTTCTATTAGTTGAGTCTTGAATCCTTATATTCAGGTGTCTTTAGTTCTGAATCATTTACTTTCCATGACACATTTATCATTTTCCCATTCTGGTTCACACAAGACCGATTGACTCCTGATAGCTAAATTAGTCTACAAATTGCAGAGTTCTGAGTGGATAAACAATATTCTCCAGGTGGCGCAGTGGTTTGGCACCTGCCTTTGGCCCAGGGCGCGATCCTGGAGACCCGGGATCGAATCCCACGTCGGGCTCCTGGTGCATGGAGCCTGCTTCTCTCTCTGCCTGTGACTCTGCCTCTCTCTCTCTCTCTGTCTGTGACTTAAATAAATAAATAATAAATAAAATAAAAAAAAAATTCTCAAAATCTGATCTTTACTGGGTTTTCCTTCTTGACTATAAAGAATCCATCAAATGGAAATTTATTGCTGTAGTGATTTCCATTTTGTTTAGTGCCATACACATCTATACCACATGGGAAATGCTGAGGTATGCTTGCATTCCCATGGAAGAACATTCCATAATGTGTCTGTAAACTTTTGGACAAAATGCCCACTATGAAGGCCTTCTATCACCAGGGTGGAATGGTTTATATAAATCTCCCTGGCTTTGAGAAGAAAATTCGTATATTCTAAGCTGAATGTTGCCTCAAAATGCTCCACACTATTCAAAGTCCCTTTTCCTTATGTTGTTTCCTGTCTCCTCCTAATGCTAGGACATCTCTCAAATCTGTTGTCTTCTTTCCCTCCTTAGTTCCCTGTCTCACACTAGCATCATTTACCCTGAATTGTTACTGGAGCCTCCTAGCTGGGCTCTACACCCTTGCAGTCTGGTCTCTCTACACGGGGTGAATTTTAAAATGGACTCCAGATCTCATCTTCTCCCTATTTATCACTCTTCAGTCCTTTAACCCAGCCCTACAGTACTGAATGGCCTGACTGCCTCCTCGTTGTTCTTGGACCATATGCCTCACCCAAGTGAACCAGCCTCCATGGCTTTCCTTCACTCCCATAGCTAGAACCTCTTTGTAACGCTGCTTTCTCTGCCAAGGATTCTCTGGCCCTTTCTCCCTTTCACCAATCAATACCAATTCACCAGGGGGTGATTAGTCAACTCAAAAGTCCCTTTTTCAGGTAGCCTTTCCTCAGACTGAATCCAATCCTTCTGCCAGAGGCTTTGAGAGCATGATGTGCTTTTCCCTCATATCAATTATCACATTGTGGCTTTATATTTATTTAAGAGATCACTGTGATTGATGTCTGTTTCTCTCCCGACATTATAAAATAATAAGAGGAAAGTGCTTTATCTATTTGGAATGACTATCTGATCTCTGGAAGTGGGAACATAGCAGGCTCTCTTTAAGTATTTGTTGAATGAATGAATGATTAAGTGAATGAATTACCAGCTAGTTTCCTCAGAGAACTAGAACAAAAGCTTGTCTCAGAATTGGAGTGAAATTTCAATGTAAAACTCAAGGGAAGCCAAGTAGAAGAACCATGTACACTCTAGAACAATGGTGGTTTGCATGCCAAGCCTGGGTAGCAAGTATCACTGAGTTGACAGGCAACACTGAACTAATAGAGCATGGTGTGGTGGTGACAATGTAGACAGAATCTGAGGACTGTCTAGGTTCAAATCCTGGATCCCTTAGTTTCTTCTCCCTTGAATTCTCTTTACAATTCCCAGTCATCTGACTACCTTCTACCCCTCTTCCAAGAGCCTGTCTAGTATGCCTTCCCCAGAGAGGCCTTTTATAATCTCCAGGCTAGATCAGACATGGCAGGCTTGATTTCTCCTAACATACCCTTTGTGTATAAACTACTACAAAACTTTATTTTTAGAGCAATTTTAGGTTAACAACAAAATGAGGAGGAAGGTATAGAGATTTCCCATATATTCCCTCCCCTTTCAGAAGTAAAGCTTCCCCCATTATCAACACCACATACCAGCATGGTACAGTTTAAGGATAAACCTACTTTGACACATCATAATCATCCCGAGCCCATAGTTTACATTAAGGTTCAATCTTGCTGTTGCACATTCTATGGGTTTGGACAGAAGTATAATGACATGGATCCATTATTATTATATAAAGAGTACTTCCACCACGCTACAAATCCTCTGTGCCCCGCCTATTCATCTTCCCACCTCAGGCAACCACTGATCTTTTGATTTTCTCCATAGTTTCACCTTCTCCAGAATGTAACATATTGGAGTCCTACAGTATATTGTCTCTTCAGATTGGCTTCTTTCACTTATTAGTATGCATTTAAGCTTCCTCCATGTCTTTTCATAGCTTCATAGCTCATTTCTTTTCTGTGCTAAATAATATTACAATGTTTAAATGTACCACAGTTTATTTAACCATTCACCTGCTTAAGAACACCATGATGGTTTCCAAATTTGGTATTTATGAATAAAGCTTCTATAAACATTTTTGTGAAGATTTTTGTGCAGACATAAGTATTCACCTCCTTTGAGTAAATACCGAGGAGTGTGATTACTGGATCCTAGGGCAAAAACTTTTTTAAAAGAAAATGTCAAACTGTCTTCCAAAGTGTCTGTACCATTTTGCATTATCACCAGTAATAAATGAGAGTTCCTGTTGCTCCGCATCCTCAGCAGCACTTGGTGTTGGTAGTGTTATAAAGTTTGGCCATTCTAATACACGTGTAGTGGCATCTTATTGTTTTGATTAGCATTTCTCTGATATGTGATATGGAGCACCTTTTCATGTTTACTTGTCATCTGTATATCTTCCTTGGTGAGATGCCTGTAAAGGTCTTTGGCTCAATTTTTAAGCAGGTTGTTTGCTTTCTTATTGTTGAGTTTTAAGAGTTCCTTGTATATTTTGGGTAACAGTATTTTTTTCAGATGTGGCTTTTGCAAATATGTTCTTCCAGTCTGTGGCTTGTCTTCTCATTCTTTTGACATTGTCTTTCTCAGAGTAGTTTTTTTTTCTTCAGAGAAGAAACTTTTAATTTTAATGAAGCCCAACTATTAATCATATTTCTTTCATGGAGTTGTTTCTTAAAAAGGCATCAACGTACTCAAGATCATCTAAGTTGTTTCTTATGCTATCTTCTAAGGGTTTTATAATTTTGCATTTTACGTTTAATCTATGATCCATTTTGAGTTGATTTTTGTGATGGGTGTAAGGTCTGTGTCTAGATTCATTATTTTACATGTGGATGTTCAGTTGTTCTAGGACCATTTATTAATCTTATTGCTTTTCTACTTGTCAAAAATCAGTTGACTATATTCCTAGCCTCTCTGTTCTATTCCATGTAAACTACATTTTTATGATCTGTTTACTCCATTGTATTGCCTTTTCTCTTTGTCAAAGATTAGCTGACTATAAGAGCATATTTCCAGCCCCTTTATTCTATTCCATTAAATTATATTTTATGATCTGTTTTTCTCATTAGACAGACCTTGTGAGGATGGAGGTATTTCTCTCATTCATTGTTCTGTCCTCATCACTGAGAATGGCACATAGAAATAGTGGTATGGTAAAATGTGTTGAATTTTTGACCAGTGCAATAGGCTGTGTATTTTACTACAGAATATAAGTCTTATGAGAGTCAAGACAAAGGAAAAAATATCAGTTTGAGGGGGACAGGGCAGGTCTCATGGAGGAGGTTAATCTTGAAGATATACCTTTGAAACAGTGTTGCATTGGTGAAGAGAAGAGATGAGGTATACAGGTAGAGAAGAGCTCAAGCAAAGGCAAAAGGCAAAGAAGAAAGACTGAGTATATCAGATTAATTGAACTAAAGTTCTCAGAAAGGAGACTGGTGGGAAATAGTAGTAAACTATATTCTGAATATGAATAGTGCATGGGCGATTAACCTCACCTGTGGACACAGTTCCCTAAGAAAGAAATCTTAGGTGGCAGTTACAGGAACTCTTGGGGAAATGAGAACTCATTTATAAATATGTAAAAACTTCACCTTATATAGATTTCTAGAAGTAATTAATTCTAGCCTACGGCTCTAAGATGAATGAGATTCCTTTAGTCCACAGTGAGCAAAGATTGTATGGAAATAGAAGGGTCATAGTATATGCACACAGTGCTATCATCTAAATGTGCATGTCAACACAGCCTGCCAATTTCAGTTCTTCTTCTATAATCAACCAGACGACTGCAGAGGAAGTAAAATTCAAATAATCTCCAGGATGGAGGAATCAATTCAGGAGGAAGGGGAAGACTGAGCTACCTGACAAATTCAACACATAAAATACTTTTCGGCTTGAATTATTTTGGCAACTTGCATCTACTACTTTTTCAAAGATCATAGAGTCTTTCATAGCTGGAGATTCAGCTAATCATTTTCAAATCACCCCTAAGCAGTAGAATGAATATTAAAACTGGGGGATATTTTGTTTTAAAATATATGCTTATAATTGCAACAAATTTAGAAAGCAACATTGTCTTTCTACCTATTGGCTTTTCTTGAAAAATAAAAACATCAAAGTGATGATAATGACAATCCTTGCCAGGGGTTGGCAGTGCAGATTTAACAAAGACATTTTTCAATTCACCAGCTTAGCTGCTGGTGCCATCTAGTGACCAATCCCATTGATAAACAAAGATGGGTTGAGAAAATGTACTCAGAATGACACAATCTCTTCTTTAATGATACTACAGAAAAGAAAACTGGATATTCATAGTATTTATGCTGTAATTTATCAAAGATAAGAGATAGAAAAAAAGCCTAATGTATTTCATAGCAAATACATTTAAAGGAAAAATTTCACATTGACATTGAATAGTGATTTATGAAACAAGCTAGCAAAGATTTTGGACCTATCCTTCTTATACTAAAGATTAAACATAGAAATAATTGGCAATTTGGCAAAAGTTCTCACTCCCCTTGGAATATCATGTAAAATGAAGTGGTACTATATTTTTAAATCAAAAGTTAGAGGGGGATAGAAATCCACGCCTTATCTGGCACACAAAATATTTCCTCTTCTTCATTATCATCATCATCATTTGGAATCAGAATGGTTAAACTTCCAAATTTGAAACCCTATGACTTCCTTCTTTGCAGACATTTCCCCCCACCAGGCCTTTGAATGAAAACATGTTTGTATTTACATAAAGATTTCTCTGAACAAGTTTCTCTCACTCTATCTTGCTACTTTGCATTAATGTTAATCCCACATCAACACAGTCTGTCTGGTTGGCACTAAGTGCACAAAGAACAAGGGTTAAATACACAAGATTGCTATTTAAACATACCTGGGGTTTTTGTGGGAAGACAGATGCAATAATCTGTGATGGCTTTGTTAGAAGATCCACCTTCCACAAAAGACTTTGTTAGAGGATCCACCTTCCACAAAAGGCCCATAGTTTAAGATGCTGTCTAACCTCTAGCCTCCTGTAAGAGAACACAAGTTTCTTGCCCAAGTAAATTTTGAGTCAGTCGATTGCTTTTGTTGTTACTGCTGTTGCTGTTATAAAGAAGGGAAGTCAGGGTAAGTAATAACACAAGTTGTCCAACAGACAACTTGGTGAGGTTTTGATGAGCCTCTCTAACACAAGAGGATTATGCTCCTGAAAAGTTTTCAGAAAAAGTTCAGTTCCTTTGTTTCTGTGGGTGAGCTTATCCTGAGTCATTGCCACCTTCCCGTCACATTCATCTTATGAGCAATGGCTTTTCCAAACAGCTAATTAAGTAATGGTTGGAGTCATCTATGGAAAGTAAGGAGCCCCCACCAGGCTATACTCCCTTCTCATACTATTTTTATAAAGTTGATTCATAGTTAAAATTATCTGCATATTTGTTTGCTTGTTTAGTGATTAGCTTCCTAAATATTTATCAATTATTGTACATAAGCCATTATACTCAGGTTGATGAAATCATTGTCCTTGTTCTCAAGGAACTCCCTCTGAAAGAAAGCAAGAATAGTGTTTGCCAATAGAAGGCTAAGTAGTAGAAATATAAATAAGGATTGTAGAATGTACAGGCAAAAATCCCAGCAAACTGAGAAGTCAGGAAAGGAGTGGAAACATTTTAAAGCGTTGCCATTGGGGCCCCTCAGTTGAGCTGTTGACTTCAGCTCAGATCATGATCCCAGGGTCCGGGGGTTGAGCCATGCATCAGGCTGCCAGCTCAGCAGAGAGCTTGCTTCTCCCTCTCCCTCTGCCACTTTCCTGTTTGCGTTCTCTCTCTCTCTCTCTCTCTTCCCCTGTCAAATAAATAAAATTTAAAATAAATAAAACATTGCTATTAACCTATACATTGAGGAAGGGATAAAAGATTACAATGGAGAGAAATGAGAGTTATGGGCATTCCATTGTGAAACTGGCAGTATGGTGCACTAATAAGTGACCAGATTCCCTACATCATGAATAAGTGTTGGATAAGGGATAACAGGCTCTAAAAGAAAGATTTTATTTGCTAATCAATGGAACTGATGAAAGTTGTGAATAAGAAATGAGTTTTGTAAAACAGTGTCTTAAGAAAGTGAATAGAGTGGCCATATATACCCATTTCATGAATAGGATGGAGCGAAAAAGAGAAAGCCTAGAATTAGGGTGACCACTATGGTGGCTATCCTTTTAGGAACAAATTAAGAATGGAAAAGAGGAGACAAATAAGATATTACAGAGAGAATTAGGAGAACTTAGCAACCACTTGGACTTGGGGATAAAAGAAAAAGAGAAGATGAGGAAAGAGTTAAAGTCAATTTACTTTTTAAGCCCATTCATTTCTTCAAACTTCTATCTGCTTGCTCACTCAGTCACTAAATAAATGGACTTCCAGTGGCACAATCTTAGACACTGGAAATGTACAGATGAATGAAATCTGATTCCAGTTTTCCAAAAGCTCATGGTCTTTTTCTTTTTTTAAGGCAGTCTTACATCTATCAGGATAACTAGAATCAAAAAGCCAGATTATGGGATCCCTGGGTGGCGCAGAGGTTTGGCACCTGCCTTTGGCCCAGGGGCGCGATCCTGGAGATCCCGGATCGAATCCCATATCGGGCTCCTGGTGCATGGAGCTTGCTTCTCCCTCTGCCTGTGTCTCTGCCTCTGTCTCTCTCTCTCTCTCTGTGTGTGACTATCATAAATAAATAAAAATTAAAAAAAAAGCCAGATTATGGAAATGTTGGTGAAGATGTAGAGAACCTGGAAGACTCATACACTACTATTGGGAATTAAAATGGTGCAGCCATTTTGGAAAACAGTCTGGAAGTTCCTCAAATGATTAAACATAGGGGTACCATATAAGCAAGCAATTCCACTCCTAAATGTCTTCTCAAAAGAATTAAAAATATATGTCCACACAAAAACTTGAACATAAATGTTTATGATAGAATTCATAATAGCCAAATGTCAAGTGATAGGTTGGGTTCTTTCCCAAATGCCTATCATGGACTAATGGATAAACAAAATATATTATGTCCATTCAATGGAATATTTTTCAGCCATTAAAAGAAAGGAAGTACCGATACATGCTATAACATGGATGCACTTTGAAAACATACTAAAGAAGCCAGCCACAAATTGTATTACTTCCTTCATATAAAAGTCCAGAATAGGGGCAGCCCCGGTGGCGCAGCGGTTTGGCGCCACCTGCAGCGCAGGGTGTGATCCTGGAGACCCGGGATCGAGTCCCACATCGGGCTCCCTGCATGGAGCCTGCTTCTCCCTCTGCCTGAGTCTCTGCCTCTCTCTCTCTCTGTTTCTCCCATGAATAAATAAATAAAATATTTTTTAAAAGTCCAGAATAGAAAAACCAATAGAAACCAATAAAGTATGGGCAGCCGGGGTGTCTCAGCCGTTTAGCACCACCTTCAGCCCAGGACCTGATCCTGGAGACCTGGGATCCAGTACCACATCAGGCTCCCTGCATGGAGCCTGCTTCTCCCTCTGCCTGTGTCTCTGCCTCTCTCTCTCTCTCTCTCTCTCTCTCTCTCTCTTTTTCTCTCTCTGTGTCTCTCATGAATAAATAAATAAATTAAAAAAAATAAACCAATAAAGTAGACTAGTGCTTGCTCAGGGCTGAGAGTGGGAATGGGATCAGGGAGATAGAAGAGGGTGATAGCTAAAGGCCATGGGGGTTCTTTTTAAGGTGATGGAAGTGTTCTAAAATTGCTTATAGTGAGGATTGCAAAACTCTGAATATACTAAAAGACACTGAAATCGTACATGTTCTGTGGGTGAATTATATAGTATGTTCATTATACTTCAATAAAACTGGTGTTTGTGTGTGTGTGTGTGTGTGTGTGTGTGTGTTTTAAAGCAGAGTTACGTATGTGCTGTAAAGGATTTTAATTGCCGCCAAAAAGCTCTGGAGTTCATCAAGATTAGCAAGGAGAGTATTCAACCTAAATATCAAGAAAGACTTTATATAAAAGTGATAATATGGTCAAGACTTGAAATATGGGTGGGTGTTTATTGTTCCATTGATCCTCCTCCTATCCATTGGTTATGCAGCCACCATGGCGTTCTTTTAAAAATTAAAATCTGATCATGCTAGAGAGGGACACACAGGTCTTCTGAGGCACTGCTACTCTTCTATTTCTTTCTGTGGGTAGAAGGTACATGAGTGTTACTTTTCTGTATATAAAGATTATATCCAATGGGATGGATAATGCACTGTAAAATGAAGAAATCTTATTATCTTGTCTCAAATCACACAATAGTTCCTTATCATCAACACAGTGAGACTCACCTGCTTGTTACAACATGGCTTTTTCTAGCATTACATCCTCAGTTACTTGTACTACCTAAACATAGCAGGCCTACAGATTTAGGTTGTCTCAGAGCCTGGGACTATGATATGGGTGCAGGCAGTTTATTTGGGAGGTGATCTCAGGAAGCAAGAGTGAGAGAGGGGCAAGCCAGGAGGAAAAATCAAGAGAAGGGTGCATTACTAAAGTGTCCATCTTAGGCAGTGAGGCTTTACATCCACCAACATCTGTGAGAAGCATACAGAAGGTCTCCCCGAATTGTGCACCTGCAGGGCAGGATGCTGGAGTACACCTGCTCCTATACCCCATGGTCACTAATTCAAGAACAAGCCAAAGAAATTCTAAAGGGATCAGAAAAAGCCTTGAGTCAGAAATGTGTATACATCACCCAGATGTGTGCAGTTGGGAAAGGAAGGTGTATGTTAATAGCCTTTTTAGGTAATTTAAGTATTCTTTGAAACTACACTAAAACTCATTGAAAAAGCTACAATGTAGAATCCAAAACCATTTTAACATCATGCTTTGGTCACTTAGAAAGTATTGCTTCACTGAGTCATGCAAGTTTTCCAAATGTTCACAGATGTTATTATACAAAATCAAAAAGCCATATTTGTTGATATCACCACCTATATCATCAGCAACATCGCTAAATATTAAAAAGTTTCCACACCCACAGTGATAGATTCAAGTTTTCAAGAATTTGATTTTGAATTTGAAAATTCAAATTTTACCACTGGCAACAAATACTGTAAATTGTTTTCCTTCAGGTGAAAGATCCATTGTCTTCAGCTTTTTAAGAAATTATCTGCCAAATGTCCAAGTCTGAGTAACCATAGTGTGTCAGTCCTTCTTCTAAGTAAGCATGGTGTTTCATGTACTCAAAAGTCTAGATTTAATAAAACTAATACTTTTTTTTACTTCTTTAATGGTATTGTTAAGTGAAACTGGCATTTCCTTTTTTTTACTGTCAGCATACGGTGTTGAAGAATGCAATGTTAAATAAAAAATAGATACCATGATCGCGACTCACACAGTTTTGCCTACTATTGCTCTTGCACAATTAGTGCAAATGTCAACCCAGTAAAAAAAGGTCCTCTAATATCTTGGCATTATTATGACAGTTGTTTTTGCCTGAGGGAACTCTAGAGTCTCAGGGACCCCCAGAGATGCACAAACCATGCTTTGGGAACTGCTGAAGTGAAGTTCTAGTGTGCCATAAATTATTCGCAACCTTGAAAAGAATTTCAAGAGTTTATTAAATTAGACACACTAAACAGGATCAAAATCATGTTCTAACACCACCTAATTACTTAGCTCAAGCTAGCAGTGCTTCTTCATCAATCCTGGCCTATTTAGCTGTACCCCAGACCTGTCAGAAGCTCTGCTCATTATCTGACATATATAGTATCCAACCAGAGGGACTTAAAACAACACATGAAAACAATCAAGAAAGAGAAGCAGAGGTTATTTTGCCATTCTGAAACACACCGTTTCATTGTCAATGGGTTCCAGAATCATCAGTTTGCTGTCAACTTTTTCTTAAATAGCTCAGCTGCTTTTAGATGTCCAAAGAGAACCTAAAGAAAGGGGCCATTGGCCATACCCAGACTTGAGTTCTAATCCACACTTATGGACCAGATTAAAATGCAGGCAGCAGGAATAAAAAGGACTCTAGGGGAGGGTAAAAGACCAGAGTTGAACTTTTTCCTGTTAACACTTCTCTTGGAGTGTTTCATGTTTTAAAGAAGAAAGGTCATACCTTTTAGCAAGGACAACAAGAGAGGAAAATATGTGATAGAAATTCAACTGAAAAATACCCCAGGATTTTAGGTGACCAGTGGCTAGGCTGATTTTCAAGATCTAGCAGGTCATATGCTTGGGAAAGCCATCTGCTGTGTGCCCTAATTTTCCTTCTGACTCATCTCTTACTGGACCATGACTGAACTGAATGCTTCATCATTAAGAGAGTGCTAACAACATTCAGATGTTACACGTGAATAGCGCTCCATAGTTTACAAACACTCTCCTAACATTTGTTAATAACCTACTCTGGACTAGGCATATGTATAAGTTCATTTAGTGATAGTAATATTTAAATTTATTGAGCACTTACTAGGTTAGACTTTGTGCTAAGCATTATACTAGGTTAGATTTTGTGCTAAGCACTATACGTGTGTGTGTGTGTGTGTGTGTGTATAATCTTATTTAAGCATTCTCGACCACCTTACAGGTAGAGCTATTGGTATTTCCACTTTGTGATGAGAAATCTGGCCTCAGGGAATTTAAGTAATTTGCTCACCACCGTGCAGTTAGAAAAGAGTCCATCTGACTGAAGCTCAGGCTCTTAACCAGTAGACTATTCAAGATAGAATATGCACAAAAAGAGAGGATTACATTGTTTGAAGTGTGCAAGGCTGTAGGAGAAAAGGAAACATTTAAGTCATAAGCAAAGGCATTTTTGTCTTCACTGCTGATTTTATTTTCAGTGGCTATTTTCTAATAACTAGATGGAGAAAAGCATGTCTCCTCTTACAGGCTTGGCAGTGAGTCAGACAACCAAGAGGGGTACAACCTCCCTGGGCCCCAAGTTCATCAGTGCCACACCAGTGCTGCTGCTGATAAGTACACAGAGGTCAAGCCAATTTTAGGTTTTAGGGTATGGAGATGTTGTCAATGTGAAGCAGGCCTCTGGGTTTGTCATCTACTCCTTGCTGGCTCTAAATGAATGGTGACAATATTCCTTGCTGGCCTGGGATGGCTCTGGATCTAAGATGGTGGCTGCCATACGGGCCTGCCCCTGTGGGTAAGCAGGTCCTTGATACAGGCATGGTCAGGTCTCTCAGGCCACAAGAGAATCACTTCATTCAGTGGAGCACTAATGTTGGAATGCCCGGTTGGCTCAGTTATTCATAGGCCTGTGCTAATGAGTATGGCATCAGATTTCAATTCCTTTAGAAATCAATTGGCTTTACTTAGAGAAAATTCTGTGCTGCTTATTCTAAGCTCCCCTAGTCAGAGCCTTTCCTGTGGGATGGCATGCAGGCAGTCTTTCCGGGCACTTCGAGTGGCTCAGAGAAGCAGTGAGAACTGAAGACAAAGGGGTCTCTATGGATGGAAGTAAAGGACATGCTCTAAAAATTAGCTGGTTCTAAAAATGACTTGAAGTCTCCATTTATTTATTCAGGCATTTATTATAGCTCAATCAATATTCGTTTGATAAGTGGATAAATTTATTATTTTCCCGTAAATATCTTTGTGGCCATGATCTCTGTTCTGATGAGAAGAGAAGAGGGGAAAGCCTCAGAATGAAAGGTATGGGGACATCTGGGTGGTTCAATGGTTGAGCTTCTGCCTTAGGCTCAGGTTGTGATCCCGGGGTCCTGGGATGGAGTCCCGAGTTGGGCTCCCTGCAGGGAGCCTGCTTTTCCCTCTGCCTATATCTCTGCCTCTCTCTCAGCATCTCTCATGAATAAATAAACAAAATCTTTTAAAAAAAAGAATTAAAGGTATCGTTTTTTTTCATAGACTCTCAGACAGGATAAAGAGTACAACAGGATCTGTTATAATAAAGTTAGCAATGGATCAAGTAACTCTATAATGTTTCTGACTCAGACTTCTTATATTGCCTCCTGGGGATTTCTTGTCTTTGTTTTGTTTTGCTATCAGTAGATAATTAAATTCTTCTTTAAAATTTCACCCTGTTTTACATGTGGTAAGAAAAAATAAAGGAAGGGGAGTGTGGCTGTGCTCCATTAGAGCATTTAAATTTGGCTTCACAATCACTCCTGGGGACCAGAATTGGCTGGGACAGTATGAATCAGAATGACTCCAAGGACAAATTGAAAATCAGGGGACAGAGGGGAATGCTTCCTTCCTCCTCGTCTCTGTCAGATTGTTCTGTGTTCTCTTGAGAAGGCAGGACCATGCAAAGCTATGTGACCTGGAAGTGCTTGATAGCAACTCAAATGAAAGATAAGGTAGGGTTTTGGCTAACAAATACAAATAAGCTCACAAGGTAATGTGGCTACTAACATTCCCAGGCTGCAGCCAAAGAAATGCAATGTCTGTATTACAGATTATGGGGGGAAAGTAGCCTCACTGTGCTTTCTGCTGATCACCAGAAATGGCTGCAGCTTACCGAGGCTCTACCTTTCATTAAGGTAGAACTTGTGTTACCTTCAAAATAGGGATTTATAGTAACGGTGCAAAGGATAGTTCTGCTGATTAAATAAAGAGTACATGGCAAAAATTTAGCCTGGCCATGGCACATAAGTTAAAGCAATAAATGGCAGCTCTTAGGGCCATTGTTTTGCTGCAAATATTACCATAACTGCCTCGTATGCTTTACCTCCTAATATATAAGTTAAGGCCTTCAAGTTACAAAGAACAAAATAAAATCCGCCTCCTGTACATACAATGGAGACTTTATTAAAAATATATGGAGGTTTTAAAAACTTAATGGGAAAACTGGAGCGTTAAATGAGACAAATGAGGAGTAACAGGTAAGGTTGTGGGTCGAAGTAGCAAAAGCAATTTTTTGGCAGGCATGTGAAGACACTTTACCACTTTCCATCTCATAGTCAGAATGACTGTTCTGTTCAAGATCCACATTCAAGCCTGGATCACATTCCCAGTGGGAAAAAGTATTTCCCACAAAGAAATCTTGCTCTATTACTTAAAGAAGGCTGACTAGCTAAAAAGCCAACAAATACTTCTAATGTCTCTAATGAGATACTTCTCCTTAAAAAATGTAAATTAAATAATTTAAGTTAGAATGGCATGTACTGGTGGGAGAACTGACTGAAATCACATTCTAGAATCCCGTTTGTGAGGGGTTGCAGGAGCCCCTTTGCATTGTGTAATTTATCCTTTGCATCGTGTAATTATTATTGTGTCCACTAGATGGCAGTCATAAGGGCTAGGCATTCCTTAAAAATAAATCAATAGCAGAATCTCCCAAAATGGTAAGCATTTTTAAATTTGTTTTCTCGAACTAGGGGTGGTGGAAGGGGAGGAGGGCAGGGGGTGGGGGTGAATGGGTGACGGGCACTGAGGAGGGCACTTGACGGGATGAGCACTGGGTGTTTTCTGTATGTTGGCAAATTGAACACCAATAAAAAATAAATTTATTATTAAAAAATAAAATAAAATAACAAATTTGTCTTCTAATTAGCTTCATTCACACAATAGTTCTGCAATTTTGAAACCATTTTCCCAGGAGTTTCTATTTGGTAAAACCAATTCTCAGAGAAATACACACCATACCTATGCCCAGATTTTAATAATTAATTAATTTAGTCTACCTTCTGTGCCTTATTTACCAACCTTACTAAATTCTTTTTTTTTTCTTTAAAGATGTTACTTATTTATTCATGAGACACAGAGAGAGAGGCAGAGACACAGGCAGAGGGAGAAGCATGTTCCCCTCAGGGAGCCCGATGAAGGCCTCGATCCCAGGATCCCAGGATCACCACCTGAGCCAAAGGCAGATGCTCAACCACTGAGCCACTCAGCTGCCCCCTAAATTCTTTACACTAAAAGATTTCCAAGAACTCTAAAATGTTCAAGCTTAAAAATTGGAAGGATCTTTAAAATCATCTATCTAATCTGTTCATTCTCAAGGTGAGGAAACAGTCTCAGAGAACTTAAGTAAGTCCTAGCCATGTCTGGACTGAACCCTGAGTCTCACCTAGACCAGGGTCTCTTAACAAACATACTTCTTTCTCATATACCATGTTGTGCCACAAGTATACTCCCTTGCCAAATTTCACTAAGAAGATAATACCTGAAGAATTAAACCAGTCTTTAGTCAAGCTTTGTCTGTAGAACACAGGTATGCAGTTTGGCTAAAATGTCCATTCTAGGGACACCAGGTGTCTAGCCACCTGGGTGGCTCAGTGGTTTGGTGCCAGCCTTTGACTGAGGGCATGATCCTGGAGTCCTGGGATCGAGTGCTGTATCGGGCTCCCTGTGTGGAGCCTGCTTCTCCCTCTGCCTACGTGTCTCTGCCTCTCTCTCTGTATGTCTCTCATGAATAAATAACTAAAGTCTTTAAAGCAAAAATGTCCATTCTAAGGATGCCCATAAACCCCATAGCCATTTTCAAAGACAAAGAAAACCAAGAACCTACCTGCGTCAGAGTATTGAATTTGGCATTGCAGTTCACCTCTTCTGGCTGTAGAACAGCTGCTACAGTGAAATGTGTGTTTTGTGGCTTGCCTGCTAAATGTTATGCTCTCAAGTAGTAAATTAGGTAGTATATTGTATAAGATAGCCCAGATAAATAAAAGAAACATCTATGCTGCCAAAGAGGAGCTAAGACCTACAGCATCCACAGAAGATCTACGGTCACCCCAGGAGCAATTGGCAATATTGTCACCATTCATTATGGAAATGGCCTTGAGCTAATGGCCAACTCAGAGGATATTGTTCACACTGACAAAGAGCTGTGCTCTTGCTGTTCTCTTCACCCCCTCCACCTCTGTCCAACACATTCAAACCCTGAGAATTACAACCCACTCACCTTGGTCAATTTTTTTATTGTTCAATGTATAATGAAACTTTTCAACATTCCTACCTGTCATTCTTCCATGTGTAGTGGTTCTGCATTGAAAGTATTCTTTCTAAGCTTCAGATGCTGCACCGTGAAACCTTTAACCAAATGTAATATTCAGCTAGTTATCTGGAAAACTTCAGTTCTTCATGGTAAAAGGCAACATCATGTAGTAGAAATGGCTTATCAGGTAGACAACCTCAGTGTGAGAACTACCTTGACTACTAATCAGAGGAGCTTTGTTTGACTTTGCTGTTTTTTAGTGTAGGGTCCCCTAATTTTTCAGTGTTCAATAACATTCAATGTTTTCCCTATCAAAACTGCATAATAAATATCTGACACACATGGTATCAGTTAGCCACTAATTATGTGCGAGTAATAGAAACCTTCTTAAGCTAGATTAAGTAGGGACGCCTGGGTGGCTCAGCAGTTGAGTGTCTGCCTTTGGTTCAGGGTGTGATCCTGGAATCCCAGGATCGAGTCCCACGTCAGGCTTCCTGCATGGAGCCTGCTTCTCTCTCTGCCTGTGTCTCTGTGTCTCCCATGAATAAATAAATAAAATCTTTAAAAAATAAAAGCTAGATTAAGTAAAAATTCAGAGTCTATTCCAAAAACAAGAATGTCTTACAACCCAGAAAAGAAGTAAAACCTCAAGGAGGACTAAAACCAGGAATTGACAATAAAAAATATTTCCTCATTCTCTATCTCTTGTCTCTGGATCTTCTTCAATCTTCTCTACCTTGTGGCAGACCAACCTTCTTTACCTCTCTGTTCAGACAGCCGGAGGCAGTGGGGACTGGTAGCAACAAGGTGACCAGCTATGTGGTGAAAGGCAGGTATAAAGTCTCTAAGAGTAGTTTTCAACATAGAATGAGTCTATTCATAGTTGTCTTTCTTCTTTAAAGATTAAATAAGCTAATACATGTAAAGTGTTTAGTACAGCCCTAACATACAGTAAGCATTAAATATAGCTATTATTACTACAGGTCCACACGAGCTCTTACCCTTAATTTAAATCCCCAAACTCTCAACATCAAAAGCTTTTGTAAGTTTCTAGCAAAATTATTTTGTGTTTAAACATGACATGAATTGAGTTGATACAATCAAAGTTAATTCCACTTAGTATGAATATGTATATGCCTTCCTACAGAAATAATAGCATGAATGGTTATGATGTGCTGCTCAGAACCCACTGCGGATAAGAGAAAATATATGGCATATGCACCTAATCTTTCTAAAATTCAAAAATTCCAAATTGTGAAACAGATCTGGTCCCTATAGTTTTGAATAAGAGATTAGGGGCTTGTTTTACTACTACTAAAGAGTTTAATATAAGGCCCAGCCCTTTAGATGGCAATATGTATTGAATGTTAGAGTCAATATTTGAACATCACTGGCATAGCAAACTTCTTCACTGCATCTCAGTCTCAAAATAATTCTGTTCTCTCTTGGCAAGTGAAAGTCATTCTATTTCTTTAACAACAGCAACAAAAACAATGCAACTATAGCCAGTGTATTAGTCAGCTTCAGCTGCCATAACAAAATATCATAGACCGGGTGGCTTATTTTCTCAGTTCTGGAGGCTGGAAGTCCAGCATGGCAGGTTCTGGTGAGACTCCTCAGCATGGGCAGGTTCTGGTGAGACTCCTCCTGGCTTGAAGAGAAGGCACCTCTCACTGTGTGCTCACATGAACTCTTCTTTGAGTGTGTGTCATGAGAGAGAGCAAGCAAACACTTCAGTGTCCCTTTTTATAAGGACACTAATCCATCATGTGGGTCATATCCACATGACCTCATCTAATCCTAATTATCTCCTGAAAACCCCCTTTCCAAACACCATCACTTGGGGGTTTAGGGTTCAACATATGAATTTACGGAGGACACAATATTCAGTCCCTGGCAGCCAGTTATCCAAATGGCTCAGACACGGTACATGATATTTTTTATTCATTCCTTCCTTCATTGATTTATTCATGAATACTTTCAGTTGAGCACCTGCTAGCCCACGTACTACTACTTATTAAAGGTTGAGGGAGGCAGAGATGGCCACTACTACCATATTGCTAATGACATCAAGCCTGCTTCCTTTTTCTCCAAGTTCCTACTAGCAAGAACACAGAGGAAAGTAGTTAGAAAGAATAAGTGTGTGGTTTCCTACAGGGAGCTCTCTCCTGCCATTTGGACTATAGACTCCTCAGTTTTTGTGTCTCTATTTCAGCAATGAAGTGGATCTACAAGACTGAACCTCACAATTGCATCTCATATGCCTGCCATCTGACCGACTCCTTGGAAATCTGGTCTCCAGCGCCAGCTCTCTGGTGAAGGAAACCATGCAGAATGGATCGTGGCCTAATTGTGTCTGCTGGTTGTAATGCACTGTCCTTAGTCTCCCAAGGGCTCTGCCCCAGAGCATTCCCTCCACAGCCAATTCCATTTGGCAAGCAATGCCTCTAACAAAGCAATGAGCTTGGCCTCATTACAGTGTTTGCCTCAAGGTCTGTAGTGTTCCTCCTTGTACTCTATGGGCTCAAATTCTTCGATTTTCCAGGGCTTATTACACTCAAGGTAACAGATGGAGTGGAGACCTGAACTTCCCTGTCATAAATGAAAATGTTTCAAAGGGCTTATAGTGAATTTGGATAATCCTTTTACTAGATTTATCCTTTATTCTTTACTACGTTTATCCTTTACCAGCTATTATTTTCCCTATCTATACAGTGAGGAACTTGGCTAAGACAGTGAATTCAAACATTTTAACAGCAGCAGAATCATTCTCACCAAACAAAGCTTGTGTAGGAGCCCCATTTGCTTCATGCTCAAGTAATAATTATTATTGGCTAAATCCTAGCAGAAGGCAATACAGTCTTCTGGGGCTGTCCATGAAAGTCAGCCTGCAGAGACCCAGAAGATTCACTTTTCCAATGAAAAAATGAAGGCACCGAGATGTTAAGCACATGGCCAAGATCACTGCTGGTACGTCTTGAAGGTAGAATATGAACCCAGGCAGCTTCAGACTAGAGGCTCTGCCCTCCCCTGTGACAGAGTAAAAGCATAATGACAGTACAAAGAAGGTAAGAACTCTGCTAGAGTGATCCCTGAAGGATACGTAGAACTTTGCCAGACATAATAACGATGGGGGTAGAGAGGAAGAAGATGAAAGTGGATTCATAGTCAGGAGAACAGGATGTACAAACCATGTCATTTCCAACAACCATGGTGAGACTAACAATCATTTTGACCAACTTTAGAGAAGAATTTGGATGTGTGTGGGAAATGAACCTGAAAAAGTGGCTCTAGATCAGATCATGAAGAGTCCTGTATGTTATTCAAGGTGGTTTGGACTGGAGCATATAGACAAAGAAAAGATCTTGAAGATTTTTAAACAGGGAAATAACATAAGCAGATTTACCTTTTAGAAACTTGGCAATGTGGTGAATGAATTGGAGTAGGCAAGATAGAAAGCGGGGGAAGAGTTAGGAGACTATTACAGCAGCCCAAGGAAAAGATAATCAGGCTGTTACTTAAGGCAGTAACAGAAGAAAAAAACAGCAAAGTAGAGATTCTGGAGAGACTTAGAAGGGAGGAACATCAGAGCCTTGTGGACAGGTGGATGTGGGTTTTGGAAGAAAGGGAGGGGGAGTTAAGCACAATTCTTAGGTTTCTGACTTACAGAATTTCTACACAATATAGATGCCTCTTTTTCTATTTACTTCTGGCTCAATTATTTTTATAGGGTATTTATTGAGTGCCTTCTCTGAGCCAAAATCTATGCTAGATGCTGTGGAAAGAAAGATGAGTGAGACAGAATGTTTTCCCTAGTTAAGGAGACAGACACATATGCAGACAATTTCAACACAATGTAATAAATGTTATCATAAAGATATGCACATGAATCACTTTCTAGTGTAATTATTCATTTATACTACCTGCAGCATTTCTTCTTCATTTTTGAGTCTTCAGGTGTCATGGCCATTGTCTGTCATATAGCAGGGGTTAAGTACTGAATTGGGTTGAATCCTTGGAACATTCTGTTAAGATCAAAATTGGTTCCCCAGGAGTCTTATAGGCTCATATCTATCAGAGAATGTATGGTATATCCTAACCCCAAGACTGCATATATTCTTGGCCTATCATAGTTCATTAGTTTATGTATATAGAAATGCCCAATGTAATACAGCAAGGAAGGAGGAGCAGAGCCTGATCAACTCGAGAAACTCTCTCACTTCCATTAGAATCAATGATTTCAGAATATAAAGTTTCCACTCTCTCGTTGGAGAGCAAGCTCCACCCAGGTTGAGATAAAGCCTTTCCTTCTACCCTTACCCCTAAAAAAATATAGTTTCAGTGTAATTGAAACATTAGGGATGCCTAGGTGGCTCAGTCTGCCTTCAGCATGGGTTGTGATCCTGGGATCAAGTCTTGCATCAGGCTCACTGCAGGGAGCCTGCTTATCCCTCTGCCTTTGTTTCTGCCTCTCTCTCTGTGTCTCTCATGAATAAATAAACGAAATCTTAAAAAAAGAACAAAAAACATTAAAGTTTCATGCAGGTTACTTGGCCAAATTAATGGAGTAAAACTTTGTTCTGTAAATTTTGCACTCCCCATTGTAA
Organism: Canis lupus dingo; assembly: GCF_003254725.2. Classification (NCBI taxonomy): domain Eukaryota; kingdom Metazoa; phylum Chordata; class Mammalia; order Carnivora; family Canidae; genus Canis; species Canis lupus. The sequence goes on from NC_064271.1 coordinate 14,499,914, forward strand.
GCTTCATAATATAGAGTTATTTTTAATAATTTAATAATTTCTGCAGATCTCTATTTGAGAGAAAAAATACATGCTATTTATAGTCTCCCTTCCCCCACCAAGAATCATCCAGTTTTCATTATTGTAGAAAATTTTACAAGGGTTATCCCAAAACCAAATTGTCCAAAATTCTACATAATGTTCACACACCAAACTGATTTATGTACTTCACAGAAACCCAAGGTATTTCCTGTTTTCTTCAATATATGAAACATAATTCAGTGGTTCATTCTCACATTTGGATATTGGATTCAATAAATAGAGTCTGGTTCCTAGTCCTTGACTGAGACAAGTTTTAAAAATATGCAAATATGCAACATATAATTTAAGTCATTGTTCCAGTTGCTAAATCCACCTAACATATTATCCAAAATTTGGTTGCCTAAAACAACCATTTTTTTATGCTACATGATTTTTTGGGTCAAGAATTAGGATAGGGAACGGTGAGGATAGTTCAAAGAGCAGGTGGAAAGACCCAAAGGATGGGGTTGGCCAGACAGGGGGCTAGGTTACATGAAGGCATGCTCACTCATGTGTCTGGTGCCTGGGCTGGGATGACTCAGACTAAGGCTGCTGACCACAGTTCCTCCCCTAGCATCTCCATGTTATCTTGAATTCTAGAGAGTATGGCAACCCAAGGGTAGTTGGATGTCATACGTGGAACTCAGGAAACATAAGTGATATGACGGGCAAAGCAGAGGATGCATGACCTCTTATGCCCTTGTCTGAGAAATCACATACTGTTCCTTCTACAGTACCCCATTAGTAGAAGCAATCACAACCCTCCCCAGATTCAAGAACAGGAGAATTAGATTTCACATCTTGATGGAGACAGGGTCATATGGAAGAGTGTGGCTGATGGGAGATACCTTTGGAAATTGTGATGTGACAGTTATTATAATTTAATATAACTGGAATAAAATTTCCTTTCTCAAACATTGAAATTTTTAATAATATCATAAGTTGTGAAATTCAAATTCTCAGAATCTTTTCACAGCTGAGGGTACTGGGCTTCTGGAGATGCAGTGTGCTTTCTAATTATCTTGGGGAAAAGTTGTGTAGTAATAGTAAATGGTTTCAGTTCGAGTTTCCTGCAAACACCACTTTGGGGCAGAAATCAAGGATAGAAAAAGTATATTATCAGAATTACTAGGGCATCTGCCTCAAAAAGTCTGATCTATCACAGCACTGTTGTAGAGGCCTTATTTTTTTAAAAAAAAAAACTTCCTAATATATCTTATTGCTTTAGTAACTTGGTATTTTTGTTTGTTTGCTTTGTAACCATCCCTACATGTTGCCTCACGAAAATAGAATACAAATGGCATCTAAGTCAGGATGCAACAGAAAAGGAGTTCCTGCCCTACAATTGAAAACCCTTCCACTGAGATGAAGGAAGGAAGGGCAATAATTGGTAAATGTGAGCTTTCCCTAGCCTTGGTGCTGAATCTGTGGAGGTGTATAGTTAAAAATAACCAGAGAGTTTTGGGAAAATCCACAGAAGAGAGGCTTTTCCTTTCATTATAGAAGCCTAGGAAAATTTCAAGTCTCTTAGGGGATTCCTGTGTTCAGAGAAAGATGATGCCACCTAGGAGGTAGTTCAGAATGACTGAGGAAGGCATCCCCCAAGAGGGCCTGGGCACAGGCTCAGCCTCATTCATATTCGTGGCACGAGTACTTCTAGTATCCCTACAGAGAATGCTAAAATACTAAGAGACCTGGTGACTGGAAAAGACTCGTGATGAGACTTAGAGACCTAGGAACTCTAGTCTTCTGCCACAGCCATGTCTGTCATGTCCATAGGGTGAGCACCCAGTGATCCTGGGTAGGACACTCAGTGACCAGTCAGGCTTCCTTTGTAGAGACATCACAAGTAGGTATCAAGTATTCCTCCTCTGATAGAACAAAACGGTACTTGAATACTGCCTCTCACAACTACCTGCCTCCTCCCCACTTCAAACTCATCAGTCCCCTGGAAAGGAAGACAAAAGGGCTGGGAGTCCAGTGCAGGGAATCCAGAACTTACTATATTTAGCTTCTGCTATGGTCTGAATGTTGGTGTCCTATGTTGAAATCTAACATCCAAGATGATGGTATTAGGTGGCAGGACCTTTGGGGAATGATTAGATCATGAGGGCAGAACCCTCTCGATCTAATGGGATTGGAGCCCTTATAAAAGCAGACTGGGAAAGCAACCTGGCCCCTTCCATCTTGTGAGGACACAGTGAACCAAGAAGAGGGCTTTCATCAGAAGCCAACCCTGCTGCTACCTTGATCTTGGATTTCCCAGACTCCAGAACTGTGAGGAATAAATTTCTGTTGTTAACAAACTACTCTGCCTGTGGTATTTTGTTTCTGCAGCCCAAACGGACTAGGACAACTTTCCCGAGTTGATATTCATTTAGAACAGACTGAGTTTATCCTGAAGACACTGTTTATTCCAAAAGATAATGAGATACCTTGAATGGACAAATGCAATTAATTTATTCGACTACCAACCAAGAGCTGGTGTAGAACAGAAGAAAGGAGGCAAGAACTGGGTGAAGTCAGTTTAAAAATAGAAAGCATTGGAATTGTAGTGGATATTTGCGATCACACTACAAGCAGTACATTGTCATCATCTGTTCACAACACTCTTTCTCTCCTAGACTTCAAGCTCACTGGGGTCAGGAATCTGTCTCGTGTGTCTTTCCCTCTCAAGGCCTGGTACAAAGGAGGTGTTGTATAACTTCCTGATGAACAAATGACCTGTTGGGGTACCAAGCTACAGAGAGCGGCTCAGTTGTAGGTTACTCTCAGTTTGTATAACTAGTGGGTAAACAGACCAGGTTTAGATAAATAGCAAAAGTCCCAAAGTTTGAAAACTCATTTCGCCGTACTCTTCCAGCCTTGCTGTGTGACTTCACCTTGAGTTATGAAACAGTTATATAATAGAAATCCCCAGCAGAGCACTGCACTTGAAGCTGATTCTGTTTTGTTCAAATGAAACCCAGATTCCAGGTACATAATGATGGCACCCCAGAGCTATTATCAGTGTATATTGTGGCTTTGGTGTTGATAATGAGCATGTTCAAGTACATTCCATTCCTCATTCTGTTTTAATCTCAACAGCCCTCTGGTTACAAAGCAGTGAGCCGGCCTTATCTCTTCCTCTTCTGTCTGCTTTGGTTCTTTTCAGCATATTCTTGGGTCAAGGGTGAGATTCCATTCCTGGCTCTCAGCTGTAACTCACCTGGAACGAGCCCTTCTTTGCTTTTACTGCCCCAATTGTGCTTTCAAAAAAAAAAAAAAAAAAAGACAGGCATTGGGACTACTCCATGTTCTGTCCTAGAAAATTTCTTTTCACTCAAGTCTGTAAAAGGAATGTTCAAAACGTGATAACTATATTCCTTTTGGTCACACCCCGCCCAGCCATATGTTGTTGTTTTTTCAGCACACTTGGATTTTTTTGCAGGATGGCAATATGTTGTTTTTTTGGGTTGCTGCTTGTTTTGGAGTGCTTTTTTTTAGTCCTGTGGTCGTGAGAAATATGCCACATTTCTGGGATCAGCCCCCTTGACTAGACCCCACGTTTCATCGGAGTTGGCGAGTGTCTGACTAAAGAATTTGAAGACAGAGGAAGGGACTTCTTTTTCTTGTCCTGATAGGTCTCCAGATACGAAAAAGAAGGCAGTTAGCAAAGTAACCATCATTTCTAGTCCTAAAAGTAAAAATGGTCTCCAGCCCTCCCAACTCCAGAGACACCAATGATATATTCCTGTGTTTTTGTTATGTGTCTGAGTTCATGTTCACACACTCGCAAGTGTGTATTTGTAGAGACAAATTTTCTTTCTTGTTTAACTATTTCATGTTTTCTTATGTTATTTCTGTTCTTATTCATGTTCTTATGTGCCTAACTAGGGCACATATTTTTCTTCTTTGTGTGTCTTACCCTGAACTACCTGGGAAAATCATAGTAATAGCATCATTGATTGAGGCACTGGGCATGTTTATCCCTAATTTTCACAACCCTTGGGAGCCAGAAGGTCTGAGATCAGTAATTTGCTAGTAACAGAGCCACCAAGTGGCAGCTCGGAGAAAACACAGGTTTCACTGCCTCTTGGTATCATGGCATTCTGTTTACCTCTCCCTGAAAGGCTCTTTATCTCTCTCTCTCTCTCTCTCTCTCTCTCTCTCAATCTCTCTTCTCTGGCCCTTAGCTCTGCCCAAGAAAACTCAATGTCCCTTCCAGGACTAGCTCACAAAAAAGCTGATCCCCATCCCCATGTGACGTCTCTCTTTTGAACCTCTCTCCTTTGAACCTCTGAATGCAGGAACTTCCTCCATTCATAATCAGACTCTCACCTGAAACATTTACATTTTTGTCTCCACTTCCACCATTTATGAAGTTGTCCTAACTTCCAAAGTTACTCTGATAAGCACTTCTAAATGCAGGGGCCTTGGTCTTGCCCAGGGCTTTATCCTGCTAAGTGGATAGTTGTATGGATTCTGGAATCAGACAAGTCTGAATTTGAATCCAGAGCAAGGTGCCTTTCTGCACTAAGATATGGTTTCCTCACATGTAAATATGTAACAGTGCCAATCTATAATTACTAGAAGGGTCAAACAGAGTAACTGCCTCTAGATAAGTACCTTTATCCCTCATGTTTAAGGAAATGTATATAGTTCTCTGGGACTTTCATTTATAGAACTATTGATCCTTATCAAAGCATTGCTTCCTCAACATAAGTAAACATATTGATTCTGCAACACAAATCCTGGAGCAGCACAGTGTTCCTGCTTGTTCTGGCATCTGACATGTTACTGTCTAGATTGAAACTCAATGAATGTGAGTAGACTTTGTTCTGGCTGGAATACTCAAGGGAGAAAAGAAGCACTTTTTTGCTGGAAATGACTAGTTGCAAAACTTAGTTTATCCACTATTATCTCCTGGGCACTCTCTGCATGCCAAGCCCTATACTAGATAGTTATAACAATTATTTAATTGACCAACAATTAGAACCACTATTGATACAGTGATTATAATATGTATTGGGTTTTACCTAAGCATGTTCTAAGCGGCCTTCATGGGTCCCTTTAATCTTCACAACTTGGTGAAGATGGTACTATTATTATTCCCATTTTGCAGAGGAGAAAACAGAGTTTTGTGGATTTTAAACAACTTGCAGAAATTTGCATGCTTGGCCTAAGGTACTCTGGCATGTCTCCTGTTCAAATATGACCCTTCTTAATATTTATGGTAAAATTGGATTCTTACTACAAGTCTTTGAGGCAGGTGAGATCAGTAGTATTTTGAGATGAGGAAATGGGCCAGAAGAGGCTCGGGGCTTGTACAAACTCACTTGCTTGGAAAGTAAAAATGCAGGGCTGTGAGCCAGCCCCATGTGCTTTGTCGCACTCCAGTCTAGTGTTAGAAAAACAAAATTCAATCGAGTAAATCTGAAGATTTAATTGGCTTTATTAAGCGATTCATGAGGTCGGGCAGTGTCCCACCTAGCAAGTAGAGGGGATTATCTGAGGAGTTGTGCAAAAATGGAAGGTTTTATCAGGAAAGGGGTGGGGCAGGAAGTTATTAGCCAAGGAGAAGAAAGGTTTGCTTCAGGACAGGTCACCTTCCTTTAGGGCAGAAAGGTGGGAGGTCCCATTAGGTGAATTATCTCTTCTTCCTTTTGAGCATGGAGGGAGCCCAAGTGACAAATGACTTCATTGAGGCCAATCAGAAAATTCCTGGTTCATTGGTTTAAAATTCCAGTCCTGGAGAGATTGCAACTGCAATTAAGTCTTGGTTTGCTGTCCTAGGAATAAGCGACTCCACCTTGGGACAGTGGTTTGCTTGGTGCCACTGGTGTGCTTTTTCTCTCCACCATGGTTAGATTCTTCTTCACAGGGTAAAATGGAGGGACGGGAGGGCAAAAAGCAGGACTCAGTTCATTATCCCCCAGTCCACATGGTCAGGGAGAGTTAATGGTCTCTTTCCAAATCCTTATTAGAGGTGGCGGAAACTCATTTATTTTCATTTTAACTGTCAGCCTTAAACTTCTCTATCAAAGTCTTCCCAATAACATTTTGAACTTTGCAGTCATTTGGTACAGACATGCACATCCCTCTTCGATTAAGACTTGATTTTGTTTTACCAAATCCAAACCCCATGTCTTTCCTCTCTTTGAGAGAGAGCTACGTGTCCTACGGAGTGGGTGAGGGGCAATTCTGGCTCCCATGTTGCAACCAGTTGCCACAGGCAGGTGTGACAGTCGCCCTTGCAGTAGAAAGAATCCTTCAGTAGTCCCTGGGACAAGCTTCCTGTTTGTATCCTGTATTTGCAGAATATCCTGCAAGTTCATCTGCGATTATCTTGCTGATACATTTTATTTTTTCCTTGTAAATTATAAAAAGAAAGAAAGAAAACTTCTCAAATCATTATTTACTCCTCATTCGGGGATGCTATTTTGATATTCCCAGGGGACCGTTGATGCTCTGCTTTGGAGGCAGCCAGAGCAGGGCCCAGAGCATTCCACCTGACTGGCTGTCTAAGGGTAGGAAGCAAAGCCCTGGCCACGGGCAGCACACATCCTGTGACATAGAAACTTTAAAGTGCACAGCTGGCCTTTTATGTTGACTCCAGGACAACCCTCGACTTTTATTCCCGCATTCCTTTGTTCAGGATGTTTTCATGGCTAAAACTGTCCTTTCTTTCTTATTTTTAATGTTACCTTTTGTAGTCTCACTCATCCTTCTGGGGTCAGTAGACTACATGGGGATATGGAGGCAAATAAAGCGGGAGAGCAAAACACAATGGGTAGTGGGGAAGGGGGGAGGGGCGTAGGATTTAATTCTAATTAGATTGGGTTGAGGTGGACCTCACTGCAAAGATGATATGGAAGCCAGGGAACTGGCAATAAGGTTAACCTGGAGGGTGATAGTTCAGGTTGAGGGCAGGCAAACGTCTGCAGAGAGCCCATCTAGGCAGCATGGCAGCCGCAGTACTTTGGAAGGGATTGTTGGAGCTCAGGACAATGGAAGGGTTACAGAGGTTGAAGTGAGAAAGGGGAGATTGTGGTAAGAGGTGGGGCCAGATCCTGTGGACTATGGTTAAGAATCCGACTTTCCCCTCTAAGTGAGATGGGAATTACTTTCATAATATGGGTACAGGGTTAGTGATGTATTAGTTAGCAGCTTTGCCTAGGCAGTTACCTCTTTGTTATAATTTAAGAAGCATTCAGATGTTATTGCCCTAGGATATCTCTCCATTGGTCATTTGATACCAAGTAGATTAGTATCCTTTGATCCAAAGGCTTGGGTTCCAGCCTTACCTGGATCATTACTGTTTGGGTGTCCTTGGGTGAGTCAATTATTGTGGCTATTGTCCTATTGTTGCTTAGTTTCCTCACATGCAAAATGGGGATGGTGATATCTCTAATTTGTCTAATGGCACTTCAGAGAATGAGATAATGTTCCTGAAAATACTTTGAAATACAAAATATTATGCAAATATTATATTTTTTTTTCATTCAGGCAGAAAAATCTCTACAGAAATGCAAGTGCTATCCACAATTATCGACATGTAGATAAGTCTTGGTTTATCGGATGGCATGGCTATTCATGCTGGCTCCTTTTGGTATATCACCATATCACCAGAGAGTTGAGCTTTGCTGAGGTACAGTGAAGAATGATTCTAGAATGCAAGCTCTGCTCAGACGAATGTCACAGGAGGTGTATTAGTCTCCCAAGCCTGCTATAACAAATCATCACACACCAGTGAGGCTGAAAACAACCAAAACGTATTCTCTCATAGATCTTAGGGTCAGGAGGCCAAAATCAAAGGGACAGCAGGGCCGTGCTATCTCCAACGGCGCTTAGGGGAGGATTTTCCCTTGCCGATTCCAATTTCTTGTGACCTCAGGCTTTCCTTCGTGTGTGCCCTGTTAACTCTAACCTCTTCTCTGTCTTCACATGGCCTCCTTCTCCTCTGCTAATGTATCTTTTATAAGGACACTTGTCATTGGATTTAGGGCTCACCCAAATAATCCAGGATGATCTCATCTTGAGTTCCTTAACTAAATTACATCAGCAAAGGTCCCCTTTCTAAATAAGGTCACATTTACAAGTTCTGGGAATTAGGATATGGACATATCATTTAGGGGACATCATTCAACTCACTACAAGGAGGCTCCTGGCAATAAAAGCTTGAGGACAAGAGCCATTCAAGATAGAAAAGCCATGTTAAACAACGGGACAAGTTGGCATCTGGCTACAATATATTCAGAACTGAAGGGTCAGTTCTCAAAGCTCTTTCTTCTAGGAAACTCAAGTGCGTGCTCTCTCTCTCTCTCTCTCTCTCTCTCACAAGAAGAAAAAATTCAGTAAGTTATTCTGTGTCATTTAATCCTCTGATTTAGAGTACCTATTGATGTGAATTTCTTCTCACCTAAACTATAAATTATGGATATTAGAGCTTGAAAGCCCCTTGAAATGATCTACGTTCACTTTGTCCTTTTAAACTACTGACTTGGACAGCCTGGGTGGCTCAGCAGTTTAGCACCACCTTCAGCCCAGAGCATGATCCTGGAGACCCAGGATCGAGTCCCACATCAGGCTCCCTGCATAAACCCTACTGACTTTTTCAAGGTCATACAGTGAGTAATGACATGAGACCATGGAGTCTGGCTTCTAGAACTGCAGGGCCTTCTTTATTATATGCTTTTTTGTTGGCAACTCTTCCTCCCATCCTCTCCCTCTCCTCTTTTATTTAGAGGAGGTTGTATTTACAGCATAACACCCTCTACACAGGAATATTCCCCCAATCCTTCTCTAATTTCCACTTCTTAACTCTTTTAGATCTTTAATATAAGTGAAGGGGTTCAAAAGTTAAATAGCCATTTTTCAACTACCTCTTTGTAAATTTTGTGCATCTTCTAGATCTCCTATGGGACACAGAGCTCTTTTCTTTGGCCTCAACTACAACTTACACTTTAACTTCCTATTATAATTTTATATCTATGTATACAGAATGTATCTATACAAAGATGTATATAAAGGCTATTATGGGAACACAGGAGAGACAAACCCAACTCAGCCTTCTTGGGCTCAGGGAAAACTGTTGTGACCTGAAAGTTACTATCTCAATGAAGTTCTGAATTCTGAGTAGGAGTTATCCATGTGAATGGGTACACCCATGCATGGTGGGGGATGGAAAGGAGAGAAAGGGGAGGAAAGAATTAAGGCAGATTTAAAAAAAAAAAAAACATTTGCAAAGACCTGGATGGAGAGAGTACACCTTGCCTTTTTGGAATTGGGAGGGGAAACAAATGCAAGGATCTATGACAGAAGGTGAAGAAAGAGAAGTAGTAGGCAGGGAATAGATCTTAGGACCACACATGTCAGGGTAAGAAACTTGAGTTTATCCTGAAGGCAATAGGAAGATTTTGAAATGACTGGATCAGATGTACATTTCAGAAAAATTTCTCTGGTTATATGTGATAAGGAGATTAGAGTTAGCAAGATAAAAGAAGGCTGTTTAAGGGCTTAATTATGGCAACAACAACGATTGATTGTGTCAGGCACTGTACTAGGTGCTTTACATTTATTTATTTGTTTGTTTGTTTATTTATATTTATACCAGGTCTTGCACAATCCTTACAAAAATCCTGTAAGGTAGGTATTTACGCTTCCCATTTTACACAAGAGAAAACTGGGGCACAGATGACTATGATTACTGTGACTATTGTATGGAAAATGGATTAGGTTATGGACAAAGTGGTTGAAGGGAGACCAGTTAGCAAGATTTTTCAAAATTACAGGCAGGAGGTGATGGTAGCTTGGACCAAGAGTATGAAAACAAACATAAAGTTCAGTGAACACAATTGAGATATTTTAGAAGTAAAGCCAATGGGACTTGCTGCTAATGGACTAAATTTTAGAAAATGAGAGAATCAGGGATTATTTCCAGGGCATTGGCTTAAATGGGTAGAATGTAGTGCCACCCTGAGGTCATATATTGTTATATAGGATAAAATTGGAGGTTGGCTTTAGAAATGGTGTGCTGTAGAGACTCCAAACTTGGTTTTACCAACATGTTCTATTTATGCTGTGAATAAAAAATGTACCATTCTTTTTCTTATCCTTTTTCTGTTTTGTATTTAAAAGAGGTACACTCAACTAGGTCCTTGGTGGGGGGCAGGTGGTAGAGAATCTCCTGGAACTTACTACAGATGCATTTTTAAGTATGAAGCCTTACTGAGAAGTACAAAAGAAATGAAAAAAAAAAGTGTTTCTTCTTCTTTACTAGTATTCTTTCATTCTGTGTGTGTGTGTGTGTGTGTGTGTCTCCAGCATGCACAGCACATGAGGTAAATCAATAATGGATGATATCAGCTATAATAGCAACATATTTCCACTTACAGAGACAAAAGCTCTGAATCTGAGTAGGTCTCCCCAGGGTCTGTGTGACCCTAGGTAACTTACCCTATATTCAATTTAAAGAAAGTCTTTTCTTTTTTGAGGGCATGCCATTGATTTAACAGATGTTTATTGAGCTCCTGGTATGTGCCAGGCTCTGAGCTAGTTGACCTACTCTCAGGCAGCAAGTCCATCATAAGGCAGACTCAGTGGGCTGGTAAAAGAGTCAGGTCATGGCAATTAAAAATATTCAGCCAAGTGTGGCTATCTCCAGCTGCTCCTTTGCATCTTAATATTCACTTCTATCTCATGCCATCCTCAACTCACTGTTGTCACCTAGTGACCTGTTTATCATTATATAAACACAGAATAAGTACATAAATGGAGGATTAAAGTGATCCTTTGCCTTCTTCCCTAGACAAGCAAAACAAAAACAACAACAAAAAGCCCAGAATAAGTATTTCATTGAGTCCTTAGGAGAGGTGATCTTTAACTGGTATTTGGGTCACCGTGAACAAAAGGAAATGGATACTAAGAAGTTCAATTATGGGGCCCGTCTGAACTTACCTGAGGGACATCCAACTGTCCACATTATACCCTTACCTGCACTACCTTAGAATAGTGTTTACCTCAAGTTTAACCACTTAAACAGAACTCTTGCATTTAATACCCTCCTCATCACCACCAGGTAAGTGGCACAACATTTAAGAAAGCATTTTGTTGAGGAGTTCCAGAAAATTACCAGAAGCAAAACAGTTGTTGAACCAAGGCCAGGGTGCAAGTAACGAAGAGGAGTCCGTGGCTGTGAGGATGAGCACCGACAAGCCTACACCGAGGGACTTAGCCTCAATCTCCAGGTTCCCACTACATATAGGCGGATGCCAAATACTGAGGACAAAGTGAGGGAGAAGCAGACCTGTGGCTACACTTGGCCCTCTTGTTCATCAGGTTTGACCCGTCATCTCAATTTTCCTTTTCAAACTCTGCTTGGGTTTGCTAATATTTGCTTGTTCAGTGGGACAAGCAAGATAATTTGCAAAGTCCAGTGCAAACAGAAAATGAGGGGCCCTCCATTTAAAAATAATTAATAATTAATAACTTCAAGATGGCAACAGCAGGGCATTAAACCAAGTTGAGGCCCCTTCTAAGGATGGGATGTCATGGGACTACACAGGTCACACATCCTTGAAGCCTGCCCTGGTTGGCTCAGTCCTGCTCTGGGTTTAGAGCACATGCTCTGGGCAGCCTGAACACCACTAACTGCACTCATCATTTCAGCTGCTTCTCCGAGACCCCTTCACCATCTGTTTCTCAGAGTCCTTACTCTCTTAGTTGTATAAAAAATTCATTTCTATTCAGTTTCTTACTGTACTATTGTCTTGAAGACTGAGAATTGGTTCTGATAAATTGTAAGTAGTTATATTCATGCTGGTAGGAAACATGAAGAGTTACTTCCACCCGACACCCCGAAGTGTACTCTTGATATAGGAGATCTTTCACTTGATCTTGTCTCAGGATGATCCACAAGCAGTCAGAGTTTCAGACAGCTTCTCTAATGCACATTAGGTCTGCAGCGCTTTGTTCTAAAGCCATTCCTGTCCTCATTTACTTCTGGTGACTTTAGCATGTTATCGACTAGGTTGGTGCATGGAATAAACAGAACTCCAATCATAGTCCTAAAGGTGCAGAGAGAATAACTTCTCAGAAATATTTACTGACCTGTCAATCCACTGATGTCCTCCTTAAAAATACTCTGCTTTAGAACTCAGAATATATCTGAGGCCATGATCACAGAATGTTCCAAAAGATAGGCAAGACCCACAGAGAAGCGTGTTCTCTCTCTCTCTCTCCAATTCAAAGCTTGTTGAGATAGGGGCTCCTATAATCTCATTCATAGATTAAAAATCAATCTTCTTAAAGACATACTGCTTTACTGCATGCAACACTCTTAAGGAGAAAATTTCCCTTCGGCCTTCCACTTTTTTGACAAATAATTTGCATCTCAGACTTTCCTTTAGTCATAGCAAGGCCACCCTGTCACTGGGCACGAGGTTATTTCCTCCCTGTCTCTCTCCTCCTTATGTATGTTCCAATTTACCCCTGGGCATTAAGGCAACATGACATAAGAATATATTTTCTAAATTTGCATAAAATGAGAACTTCACAGATGGGCAGCACATGCTTCCCATAAGTCCAGTGTGAAAATGGCTCGATAGCACTTGTCGCTACACACATTCTTTCCACATTTCTGGCACACATACATCTTAAACAAACAGGAATTGCGACAAGCAAAACAGATGGGCAACAAAAAAAAAAAAGTTTCCAAGGCACGCATCCCAAAATTCTTCCTTGAACATGGTACTGTATCACTTGTCACAATAAATCTGAAAGTACTTTGGATATTAACAGACAGTCTTTGCTGGAGGGGAAAGCTCAAGATATTCATTCTCATAACTCAGGAAGAAACATTGAGAACACCTTTGCCTGCCCTAATTATAGGAGGACAGGCTCCAAACCACCCTCCTGTATATTATATGTAGGAAGCTTCATTTGGTGTCCTCTGCTTTTGTCAGTACACAGAAATAGAAGTGGTATAACTAGAGAGCAGGAGTGGACCAAAGCATATTTCATATTCCACACATTGTCAAGCACGGCTCTTGATGTGTTTATCTGAAGCAACACTCTACCAGGTAGTTTCTACCCAGACACATGCACATCCCCTTGAAGAATAAGACAGTACACTGACAAGGTTTGCAACATTAGCATCTAAGAGTTACAGGCATCATTACAGCTCTAATCCAATCTTTAAATTTCTAAAATGACTTAGAAGGAAACTGACAGGGCATTTGATGAGAAGGTATGAAACCAGAGCTTTGCTCTACCTTTATCACAGGCTACCGGAGCAAACTTTGCAAGCCACTTAACTCCTCTGGACCTGGGTTGTCACCTGTTGGTCTAGTTGGTCTACTAAAGGGTCTCATTCCCCACTTCTATCTCTGCAGGTTGTTACCTTGGACCTGAAAACTAGGAATATCTGGAACCAACATCTATTCAAAGTTACTTCCCCTATACCAGGCACTGATTTCCCTGGGTGTCAAGTCAAGAAAGACCAGCATTTATGTCAGCAGCAGAGCTCCCACCTTGCTTACCCCCTGCCTTGACACTGTCCTTTCCCCAGAACCACTCTTCCTCGGCTGGCTGAAGGCAGCCTGAACAGTCTATAGAAGGCAACAATAACAGTTCCAACCCATTTTCCAGATCTAGGATTTTTAGCTTGTATGGGGCACTAGAACTTTAAACCTTAAATTTTTTCAGGACAACATTTTTCTTCTGCCTTGAAAACTAGGCAATGATGCATACCATTTACTTCCCTAAGCGCCACAAACATTAACCTAGGCATAGCTTCTCGGTGCATTCCAGAAAGTCTCAAATGTTTGACTAAGAGGCTTATTTATCTTGGAGAGTTTATCAACATGAGTTAATAATATTTTCACTTCTAGAAACTGAAATTGCCAACAACTTTATACAATGTAGTTTCTTTAAAAAGAGTTTTTAAATATTTTTTTAAGAGAGAGAGTGCACGCACTAAGAAGGAGGAGGGGTGGGGGAGAGGGAGAGAGAATCCCAAGCAGACTCCACACCTAGCCTGGAGCCCGATGCGGGGCTTGATTTCATGACCCTAAGATCATGGCCTGAGCCACAATCACATGTCAGATACTCAACTGACTGGGCCACCCAGGTGCCCCAAGACTTTGTAAATTAAAAGTTGTTTTTTTTTTTTAATTTAAGTATAGTTGACCCACAGTGTTACATTAGTTTCAAGTGTACAACATAGTAATTCAATTTCCCTATATATTATACTACCCACACCACAAGAGTAGCTACAATATGTCACCATAACCATGCAATAGTATTACAATATCATTGATTATATTCCCCATTGATCCATATTCCAAACCTTAGTCATTTATTTAATCCATTAGTGTTAATTTTCTAAACTACAAATTCACCTCAAATTCCATTATTTCATGTGCCTTTTATTCTCATGATTTATTCATTCCATCACTGGAAGCCTGTATCTCTCACTCCTGTTCACCCACTTTGTCAATCCCTTCATGTCTTTTCCTCTGGAAACCATCAGTTTGTTCTCTGTATTTATAAGTCTGATTCTGTTTTTTGTTTGTTTGTTTATTCATCCGTTTTGTTTTTTAGATTCCAAATATAAGTGATATCATATGGTATTTGCCTTTCTCAGTCTGACTTATTTCACTTAACATAATACCCTCTAAGTCCATCCATGTTGTCATAAAGGGTAAGATCTCATCCTTTTTTATGGTTACAGAATACTTTATATAGTTTATATATGTATCTGTTACACATGCACATAATACACAGACACATTATAATATCACATATTCCTTATCTATTCATCTATTGATGGACACATAGGTTGATTCCATATCTTGACTATTGTATATAACACTGTGATAAATATAGGACATGTATAGCTTTTAGAAAATTTTTGTAAGTTACTTTATATTGGGCAATTTGCTATATGTGTTATGCTTAAAACTTAAGTAAATATTGATGAGTACTGAATGATGTATGGAACTGTCAAATCACTATATTGTACACCTGAAGCTAATATGACAGTATATATTAACTACAGTGGAATTAATTTTTAAAAGATTTTATTTATTTATTTATTTATTTATTTATTTATTTATTTATTTATAAGGGAGAGACAGAGCATAAGTAGAGGGGAGACGGCAGAAGGAGAAGGAGAAGCAGAATTTACACTGGGCAGGGAGCTTGACATGGGGCTTGATTCCAGGACCCTGAGATAGATAGGCAGACGCTTAATCAATTGAGCCACCCAGGTGTCTCTGGAATTAAAATTCTAAAAATATATATATAAAAGCATGATGTCAGCTTTTTCAAATAACATGATAATAAACAAATAAAATTAAAAATTTCAAATTAAAAATAGTATTTATTAATGTTAGCATACATGATGTATCAGCCACTGCACTAAGTCCTTTATATTAATGGACTTATTTAATCTTCTAACAGCCCTATGAGGTAGGTATAATTATTATCATCCCCACTTTACAGATGAGGCTATTAATGCACAGAAGGCTTAAGTAATTGCTCTTGGTCACAAAGCTAGGAAGTGGGAGAGCCATTTTCAATTCTAGGAAGTTTGGCTTAAGAATTAATATTCTATCTAGGTTTAATTGGTGTAGTTGTTGTTTTGTTTTTGTTGTTAGTCTCACTTTCTTTTGGCATGTTTTACAACATGAAAAGCTTTCAAAGATTGAAATTGGTGTACTCAATCTAATTTGTCTTCTAACACAGTTGTTGTAGTCTATGATGAAAATTGATGTTGAAATTGAACTCCCTGGAATTCAGTAAGATTCTCAGTCATCAAAGACAGATATTCACTATACTTGAAATACACTATATGTTTATAAAAATAATCTATAATAACTAAAAGTGAAAGGAATTTCTAACTAACTTTCATAAAATGCTTATGCATGTGCAACATATTCTGTATTTGATCTAAAACTTTCCCTTTTGCAGTGCAATTTTGTTGTGCTGATGTGAAATGAGTTTGTATTGCAGATAAGGGTGGGCTGCAATTTGGGAAGCATCAGAAGTACACTGGGTGGCAAAAGAAGCCAGTTTAGACAACTTGTCATGGACAACCCACTTAGCGGGTTGTCTCCCAAGGGATTGTTAGTAGTTAACCACAGAAATAATTAAATTTCCTGAAAATGACATTTTCCCCAAACCTGCATTTCTAAAGTCTTCATTGCAATTAAAGCATTCAGGTTAGTGTTCTTTAAAACCTTAGTCATTTATTTAATCCATTTGGGTTAATTTGCTAAACTCCAAATGCACCTCAAAAATTTCTGGTGAGAAAATGTCAGTGTGACATCATTGTAGGCCACACGGGAGAACTCCAACAATTCAGAACACTATGGTGGAATCTTTCTTCCTGTTTGCAGGAAAAGGCAAGCTCTGAGAGCCAAATCCTTCATCCAGATAATTAGCAACTATCCAATCTGTTAATTGAGGACATGTGTGCCAAACCTTCTTGGCAACCTCAGACAAACAGTTGTAGGGTGGTCAGTCACAGCTATCGAGTGCCAGAGTGTGCTCGGCCCTACATTAAGAACTTTGCATTAAAGACAGTTCAGATGTGCTCTTTGACTTGGAAGAATAAAGGTGCTAAATTGTGAGGAAATTGACTGTTCTTAGTACTAAATTTGGTAATGCTAAGAACAAAACGATTTCATTAACCTACCTCTTATTATGCTCTGCGATGAAAAAAATGACTCCTTTCTGTGACTTCACCAAAACTTTCAAGAATCAGGTGCTGCTCTGTCTAAACACAGGTAAACAAGTACAGGTGGAATGCTTAATGGGAAGAGGACATATCTGAGAAAGGAGTGGTGATATCATTCACAATTTGGATTTTCCAGGAGACTCACCCAGGTTTCTGGCACATTTCTACAGACTTACATGTAATTACCTGGGTCTCTTCCTACTGACCATGCATAACCATCACGTTACCAACGCAAACATCTCCAATGAGAACGAAACCTTAGAAAGGAGAAAGACGCCAGAACTAGGGAAAGAAGCGAGCCTGGGTGAAGGAAAGTAAGTGCCATCAGAAGTGTCTGGCAGACCAATTATGGACCAAAGTCAAAATAGAAAACAAAAAGTATCGAATTTTTGGTATTCCAATAAAAATGCAAGTATGTCTTGGCTGAAACAAAAGCCTTCTTTAGGGTTTGGTGAATGATTTTGCTCCCATAAGTAAAATGTACATTGGTTTGAAATGTTTTCTAAGAGTAGGAGATTGACTTGCTCAGTTTAATTTGAACTCATAATGCAAAAGGAAACACAGGAAGTAAAAATGTGGAGGGAAGTTCAGGGTTAAAAGTGACCTAAATGGGGCACCTGGGTGGCTCAGTGGTTGAGTGTCTGCCTTAGGCTTGGGTTGTGATCCTGGGGTCCTGGGTTCAAGCCCCACATCAGGCTCCTGGCAGGGAGCCTGCTTCTCTCTCTGCCTATGTCTCTGCCTCTCTCTCTGTGTCTCTCATGAATACATAAATAAAACCCTTAAAAAAAAAGTGACCTACACAAGAACAGAATTTCTGCCTGTCAATTGTGAATTTAAAAAAAAGCAATAACAAAACTTTGTGTACACCAGACAAAGACCCATTGTTAAAAACGGGCATGGGACCCTTTTGAAATTAAGGTCAGTTTCAGGGAGTTGCAGCTTGGTAGTAAAACTATGTTTGTCAAACATGTGAAAAGTGAGTAAGCTGCAGCCACAACTTATGTGCATGTGAATACCTCAACTGTAACACATTTAAAGGATTTTTAGTGTGTTGTTAACTACTTTACAGTTTAAAAAAAATAGTACTTGACATTTGGAAGTGAAATGATATGTGCAAAACATTAGTCAGATGGTGCTTCTTGCTTTGTGAATGAACTGTTGTAGTCTGAACAAGTTAGATCCAAGGTTTGGTGCCATCAACTTTGTAGGCAGGGACCCACAAACAATTACACTCCCAGAGCACCTGACATCTTAACAGCAAAACCACCCACATCAGTACAATGGCTGATTGCGCACCAGTAACGTGAGACAGCTTACTCAATAAGAGGAAGAAAAAAATCCCTGGAGGAGAAAGTGACGATCTGTACCGTGGGGGTTCGACTTGCTACAATGTCAGCTCCAGCTCCACATGTGTCCCCTGTCTTGTTCACTGTGGTACTTCCAGCATGCAGTAGGTGCACCACAAGTGCTCTCAGGCTTTGAAGTCAGAATTCCTGCTCAGTCTCCACCAATGACCAGTCGTTAGACTCCACTGAGTTACTAACTCTCACACTTGGCTTTTCATATCAGCACCCTTCCCACAGGGCTGTGGTAAGAAAGAGTAGTCCACCTTTGTGTTTGGGACAGTGCAAACCCTCAATAAACAGTTGCTTTTCTGATTAGGGTAATAATTTGGATTTGTCTGGGTTCTTGGAACGAATTTCCAATGGTTCACATATTCGGCCTTCCCACTAAGGGAAAAATTGAGAGTTTTATTTCATTTTCACAGCATAGAGTTAAGGTATCTTCTTTTAGGGGGGTTAAGAAATAGCCATTTGGAGGTTCAGAAAATGGAGTCTGATGAATTTTCCTTGAACTTCCACACTCTGAAAACTCATAGACAACAATGATACTATGAAATGATCAATATCAGTAATGTCTATTCTCCTAAAATAATTGTGCTAACTCATCTTTAAATTATACTTCACAATTAATTTGACTTTTAAAAAGTTTTGTTTATTTAATTTAGAGAGAGGAAGAGGGGAGAGTGGCAGACGGTGAAGGAGAGAATCTCAAGCAGACTGAGAGCTGAGCATGGTCCTTGACACAAGGCTCTATCTCACGACCTTGTAATCATGACCTGAGCCAAAATCAAGAGTCAGACACTTAACAGATTATGCTACCCAGACACGCCTCTCACAATTCATTTTAGGCAGTAAATCATCAATTATTTATTGAGCGAATCCGGCCTTTACTGGCAAGGGAGATGAATTACAAAGTGTGGCTGGTCCATGCTTTCTCCTGTTGTTCTACAATAGTATCGTGCTTCTTTGGAGATATATATATATATATATATATATATATATATATATATTTTTTTTTTTTTTGCCAAAAACATTGTCATAGTACTCAATAAATACATAGTGAATAAATTAATAAATACATTTTACCTTGATGAAATATTTTTCTAATTCGTTCCTTTTTCAATTACATTCAACAGATATTTATGGGCCGTCTTGGAAGTCTAAAGCTCTACTTGAGACATTGTGAATGGAATAGCATGCTCCCAGGAGCACACTTGATCTGTGCTCTTCCCACCAGTCTTGAAAATTGGCCTTGAAAGGTCTTCTGAAGGACCGTTGTCTTCAGAGACATGTTAGCACGTGGACAAGCAAACCTAAAGAGATACCAAATGAACATCCCACCTTTTGAAGGCATGCTATAAGGTTATCGATTCCTACCACCATCAGATGGCAGTCTGTCAGATTACAAAGTTATATCTTTTTTTTTTTAAGATTTTATTTATTTATTCATAGAGACACACAGAGAGAGAAAGAGGCAGAGACACAGGCAGAGGGAGAAGCAGGCTCCATGCGGGAGCCCGGCACAGGACTCAATCCCGGGTCTCCAGGATCACGCCCTGGACTGCAGGCGGCGCTAAACCGCTGCACCACCGGGGCTGCCCAAGCGCGCGCTATAAAGTTATATCATTATAAAACAAATTCATTAACAAATTGAGAAGAATGCCCTTTAGTACTATTTGCAAAATGCTGGATATATATTTATTTGTATGTTATACATGGTTAATCATTAACTCTAGCAAATTCTTGAACTAGTTCCCTAACTCACAAATAGGTATAATGTTAAGCAGTTTTAATGAATCTGTATTGTTTTAAAGACAGTTTAATGAGTTTCCTGGGGCTCCCTTACCAAAGTACCACAAAATGGGTAGCTTAAAACAACAGAAATGTATTATATCTCTGTTCTGGGGTCTTAAAGTTCAAAATTAAAGTGCTGACATGTTCATGCTCCCTCTGAAACCTGTAGCAGAATCCTTCCTTTAAAGGAATCCTTTGCAAGTAATCTTTGGCATTCCATGACTTGCAGCTGCACCAGTCTTCAATCTCCTTCCTTTGTCATTTTGTGACATTCATTCTCCCTGTGGGTCTGTCTTCATATGGTCACCTTTTTTTTTTTTTTTTTTTTTTTAAGATTTATTTATTTATTTGAGTGAGAAAGAGTGCATGTGAGCGGTGGGGGAGTGAGGGACAGAGGAGAGGAAGGAGAATCCTCCAGCAGATTCAGTGCTGAGCAGGGAGCCTACTGAACGGCTCTATCCCTAGATTCTGAGATCATGACCTGAGCCAAAATTAAGAGCTGGCTGCTTAACACACTGAACCAATCAGTTGCCCTTATATAATCATCTTACAGACACCAGTCACACCAGAAGATGGAATCATCCTATTCTAATGTGACCTCATCTTTAATTATAATTACATCTACAATGACCTTCTTTCCAAATAATGTCCCATTCTGAGCTACTGGGGATTAGGACATCAGTGGATCTTTTTTGGGTGAACACAGTTCAACCCACAACAAAAGTAAACCTTGAAATAGATCTAAATGTGTGGTAAAGTCAAATCAAAATAATAAAATATCTTTAACTCTACAGGCTGTTTGGTTATTTGATGAAAGTGTTTAAATTTCTCTGGATGTTTCTTTAAGGTATGAATTCTCCACAATAATTGTCAATGTCTCCAATCTGGAATCAGGAGTTGATGTGGGTAAAAAAAATTTCTAAGCAGCAGGAAATAACTTTGGGGCTCTCACATCTCAGAAAAAGTTATTTATGAAATTGTTGACTACAATGCTGTGCTGAGCCATATGTTTTTTTACTTGAATCATGGCTCTTTTTATGGACCACCTGACAAGACTGTCTTCTTGATATAATCCAGTAGGAAAATCCTGAGTGGTAAAGATGGGGGATGGTTTAGCTTAGTCTTTTCAAATATATAGTTGGAGTAGAATAAGTATTTTATTTTTAGAGAGTTTATTAATTTGGACTGTTTGGGCATGATTTGCATTCAGTCAGGATTGTGTTTCTTGCAAATATAAACACTACAATGAAGATTTATCACTGAAAAGTGTTTAAAATACCAAGGAACTGAAAAGAGGAAAAGAAGTTTAAGAACATTTTTGTGAATAGAAAGGTAATTTTTAAAAAAAAATTTTGAGAGAAGAGCAGCACATTATTATTTTCTTCTCAGGATCTAAAGAGAAGTGGAAGAGAAAGTTCACTGTGTGCTTACATAATGTGCTTTCTCATTGAACACGTCCATATGAAAGAGGCTGCAAGTGTGGAAAAATAAGCAAAAAATGTGCGATTGACTATTCCCTGCCTGACACTTAGTGGTAAGTTGGGAGAACTGCAGCTTTTGACCTATGGGAGATCTGTGGGAAAACCATAGGAAGGGGAAATGAGTCTTCGGAGTTATTGTTCTCTGCATTCACATGAGCCCTCAGTTTTTTCAAGAACCATGATAGATCGCTGAGAACTGACCCTAGAAAGTTGAAAGGCAGACTATGGTGACAGCTTGGAACATGTCTGAGCCCCTCCAACACTTCACAGAGACATCCAACAGTAGAAAAATAGGTTTTCATATTTGCTTTTCCAATATCATTTTATTTTTCTCATCTAATTATTTTATAGAGGAAAACAATGAAAATCAAGGTAGAGCTTTGCAATGAAGAAAAAATCATGGGAAGAACTTAAAAACAACTAAACACACAAAAAACTAGACATGACTATATACTGGTGCCACCTTTCTGGATGCTTATTTGGCAATCTGTATAAAATTTTTTTTAAAGAATTGCCTGAATGTTTGTGACTCCACCCTTACCCTGCCCCCTCAGCCACAAATTCACATGTTGAGTCCTAATCCCTAATGCCTTGATATTAAAGTATGGTGGCGGGGGGGGGGGGGGCTCTGGGAG
This sequence comes from Canis lupus dingo, assembly GCF_003254725.2. Taxonomy (NCBI): domain Eukaryota; kingdom Metazoa; phylum Chordata; class Mammalia; order Carnivora; family Canidae; genus Canis; species Canis lupus. The sequence continues at coordinate 14,521,950 of NC_064271.1, forward strand.
GTGATTATGGTGATTATGGAGAAGTTCATGAGGGAAGAGCCCTCAGGAATGGGATTAGTGCCCTTATAAGAAGAGGCCAGAAAGTTAGCTCACTCTCTTTCTGCCATGTGAGGCCACAGTGGAAAAATGGTAGTCTGCAATCTATAAGAGAGTCCCCAGCAGAACTCTGATCTCAAACTCCAGCCTTAGGACTATGAGAGATAAATTTTTGCTGTTTATAACCTACCCAGTCTGTGGTACTTTGTCAGAGCAGTCCGTGCTAAGGTATTGCTCACTCAGAAATTACACTTCTATGAATTTATTCTGAGGAAGTAATTATTCATCTATTTAAAGCTTTAAAGATTTGTATAGAAAGACATTCATCACTTCAGTATTTATTAACAGAAAATGAGAAAAAAGCAAATATGTCCAATAATAGAAATAAGAAATAAGGCAATTTTATCATTGTTATTTAAATAATATTGCATATATATATATATATATATATATATATATATATATATATATATATATATTTAAGTAGGCTCCATGCATAGCATGGAGCAAAAATGGACTTGAACTCACCACCGCAATCAAGACCTGAGCTGGGACCAAGTATTAGACATTTTACTGACTGAGCCACCCAGACACCCCTCACATATTTTTAACAAAAAAGTGTTTACAGAAACTCTGATCAAAGTCTTGTAACGGAATATGTATTGTATAATACAAAGAGAAAAAAGAATTTTTTCTAATATTTTTGATATAAATCAAATATTAGAAATGGTCGTTTTTAGGGAGTGAGATTTGAAAATTGCCATAATAATAGAACTTCTTTTGTAAATAGGAAAAAGTATCCAATAGAAAATATTTTGTGAAAACAGAGGAACTTTAAAGTAGAAGAGTCACTATCAAAGTGATAATTGCATTGACAAGACAAACCTGTTATTAAAACATGAAACTATGAATCCAGAGGAGTTCTGAATTCAAATGTGGAAAGAACTCCCAATTTGGAAGGCCTACGAGGAAACATGAAACATGGGGACATGTGAGATGTTGTTTCAACCAGATCGACCGCTTAAATTCCTTCTCCCATTGGTCTTTACTGGAACTCCGAACAGGTAACCTAGGAATGGGATTAGTGCCCTTATAAGAAGAGGCCAGAAAGCAAGCTGGGACAAGTTTCTTAGATCTTCAGAAACTTTTTAATAAATCTGGAATATAGGAACTAATCACAACTTCTCTGACTACCTCATAGGGTTATGATGAGGTTCATAAAAGTGAAACATGCATCATAAACTTTAAATTCCTATCTAAATGAAAGATGATAATGTGGCCTCTTCATTTTCACTTGACCTTAGTATAGATGATCAAGTAGGAAAATCCAGGGACTTGGTTGTGTTCCTGCTGTGCTGTGCAAACATGCCTGAATAAGAGAACAAGCAAGAGCACCATGCTGGAGCAGGCTATTACATGAGATTTCACCTGCTTTCTCAGTTAGGCTGAAAGGCTGAAGAGTGGGTGCTCTTGTTCCTCAATCTAGAGAGAAGTCCTAGGCCATTTGTGCAGGGCTTGTCAATAAATTATGCAATCTTAGCCCCTCCCCCACCACCATGCTAGGAAAAAACAAAATTCACTGACAGAATGGGAGAAGGCTTATTTGGGGAGTTATGGGAGTACTGTGCTTCCTTACAACCTTAAGCTAAGTGTGCCTGAGTCAGCATTCCATCTCTTACCCAGTGAAGGTCACTGAGAATTGACTTTAGGTCTACCTTTATTTATTTTTTTTTAAGATTTTATTTATTTATTCATGAGAGACACAGAGAGAGAGAGAGAGAGAGGCAGAGACACAGGCAGAGGGAGAAGCAGGCCCCATGCAGGGAGCCCGATGTGGGACTCGATCCCAGGACTCCAGAATCACACCCTGGGCCAAAGGCAGGCACTAAACTGCCGAGCCACTCAGGGCTCCCCTAGGTCTACCTTTAATAACTCAGGGCTCCCCTAGGTCTACCTTTAATAAGTCCCCACAATATGGTGGACATCCTCCCAAACACAAATTTTATTGGCTTATTAGTTGAACATTTATATTATTACCTTGGAGATTACCACATGAATATCTAGTAGGTCTACTTTAATTAACACATTTACCAGTCCCTCCAAAAAACACCCAATGACCTACCACAGGTTACCCTTATTTATCACCCCTGTGCCTTTTGCATTATTTTTGATATCTCTTCATAGATCTGAATGCCAGAAGACATCACTATTGTTTTAAATGGTCAATCTTTATTTATATTTATCTATGTATTTACTCTCCTAGTGTCCTTCATTGCTTCTCGTACACCCCTGCTTCCCTATGGGATTACATTTCTCCACTTGAAAAAGTTGTTTAAATATTTCTTTCAGTGTGAGTCTACTGGCAACTAATTCTCAGTTTTTATGTCTGTAAATGTCTCTGTTTCACTTATATTTACTAAGTTTTTTTTCTCTTAATATAGGTATTCCACTGTCTTCTAGCTTCCACAACTTCTATGAAAAAGTTAGCTATGAATTTTATTATTGTCACTCTTGAAAATAATATTTTTCCCATTCCCTGTCTGATTTTAAGACATCCTATCTTTGTCTTTGGTTTTTAATAGTTTGATGTAATTAAGTGTGTGTAGTTTTTTGTTTGTTTTGTTTTGTTTCTTTTGGTTGGTTTTTATATTTCTTCAACTGTTACTTCTCAACAGTTCTCCTTCTTTGCTCGTGGGATTCCAGTTACAAGCCTGGTAACCTTTTTAACAATATCATATATGTATTTTCTGCTCTGTCCTGTATTTTCCATCTCTTTTCTATCTAATAACCTGACTTCTAGTTTTCTAATGCTCAGTTCTGCTCTAATTTTCTAATTAAACTGATTTATTGAATTCTCAATTTTAGTTGTTGTACATTTTAATTCTAGAATTTCCGTTTCACTTTTATAGATTCCATGCATCATCTGTAATTTTTTATCTTTTCTACTTTCATGGTCATGTTAATCAGTAATTTTAAAGTTCCCATATGATAACTCTAACATCTAAATCACCACGGTATTATATTTACCTTGTATTTTTTCTTTTAATATAGAGTCACTTGGTCACTTGGTCCTGTTGTTTTATTAGCATGAGAAATAATGTTATATATATTCCACACATTCCATATGAAAGAGTATGGAGGTACTAAATGATGTCCTCTTCCTACAAAGAGACTTACAGTTTCTTTGGCAGGTATGTGGAGTACCAGATCATTCAGATCTTGTCAAGAGCTGTTTTTGGCTTTGTTAGTAGCTAGTCTACTTCGATTTTGCCCTTATTCCTACAGCATGGCCCTTGTGAGATCTCCAGTGAAAGTCTGACATGTTTGCCCAGAGCCCACCCACCAGGGCAGAAATTGGACAGCGACCTCTGTCTCTAGCACTACATGGCTATTGAAGTATCTATCTACTCAGCAGTTCAGCTTTTTAGTTGCTATTTTCTGCTGGGTTGCTTGGAGTCTCCCTCTACAGATTTCCAGGGGAAACAGTGAACAGATTTTTTAGCTCAATTCTCTATGGTTTTCTCCTCTCAAAGATTTTGTTCTTCTGGTCGTATCTGCTTTAGAAGTTTTGAATTCACACCTCTATTGCTCAGCCCATTGGTTTCTGCTGAGACTCAATCCTCCTGTGCTGAAACTGGAAAATGCTTCGAGGGATCGGGACGGGAGGGGACTATGGTGTGAATGCAACACTTCCCCCATTGCTTCCTCCTCTCAGAAATCATAGCTTCATGTCCTATCCTGTGTTGGTTACTCCCCAATGTCTTTAAATTTGTACTTTATTTATCTTCTCTAGCTTTTATAATTGTTTCCAGTGGGAAGATTAGACTGATATAGCCACTTAGTTATAGCTGGAAGCAAACGTCTTGAAGCAGAGGTATATTAAAACCACACACAAAAAAAAGGAAGTCTGTCAGGAATCCCTGAGGAGGAAACCAATTTCCAGCTGGAAGGAAGGCTTCTTAGTTGATATCACTTGAAAGTTCACGGAAACCCAAGGAGCTTCCGTGTGTGTGTGTGTGTGCAAAAACACTAAATTTGGGGGGCCCAAATGAATGGGCCCTCTTCACTAAAACAGGTGACTAAGCATATATCCATATATGTAAAGAGATTTTTCTAGATGTACCAGATACACTGCCAAACCCCAAACAAATTAACTGAGACTGCTCTGGGCAGCTCAATATGACACCTAACCCAAGCACTGTTGAGTTGGGGGATTTGAGAGAAGAGAAATTAAGTCCTTTTTCCTAAGTAAGATTTATATCAGAGATTTCCAAAATTGTAGAGAGTGGTGACATGCAAGAAAGTCAGAAAGGAGAGAATTTTTGTTTTCCCACTTTCCATTAAGTCCCATCACCTGGAGGCCATGTTGCCTTGAACTGTAGCAATTAGGTGCCATCCTCCAAACAGTCCTAGGAAATAGAAGTAAATACACTAGGAACAAGATCTGGAAACATTTTGCTATGTTTATATAAGATTCATTCCACCTACACTCTCATTTCGTTCAGTCATTCATTCAGCAATCATGTACTGAGTATCCACTATGTGCCAGACTCTGTACTAGGTTAAGGATAAAGTTAGGAAGACAGTGTCTGTATGACAATACTTGCCATGTGGTTGGGAATCATAGTGTTACTGATTTTTCTCCCAGCTCTGGCCAATTTGCCTAGTTTATGCACTAGGATTATCTCTGTTCCCCGATAAATTTATCAGTCTCCCCACTGGGACCAGACTCTGACCTTGAGTTGAGAAACTTCCTCCTTTTCCCACATCTATCTCCTAGCAGGATGTATGATAATACAGTAACTATCCAAAGCTTACATTGCATATGCTATATGTTACACGTTGCTATAAGTATTTCATATATATAAATTCATTTAATTGTTAGTACAATATTTTGAGGTGGTACTATTATTATCTCTGATTTATTACTAAATTACAAAGGAAGAATTAATTAAACCATTGATATACATAGGAAGAGTGTTGTTCTTATTGGAGTTCTGTTTCAGACTGTATGTACTGCCTGGAACCACATGGGTATTCCCAGCAATGTTAGACTCTGATTTGGATTGCTGGCCACCCAACAGTTGAGAATTTTTTCTCCCAATAGGCTTGTGCCTCACTGACCCACTGGAGAGGTTTCAGAATTTCTACAATTAGATCATCTGAATGATGACAAATGTGTTAATTTTGGAAGCTTGGTATGACTTATGATCCCAAGTTTTCCAGAATTACAGAGTCACTTATCCCAAAGGAAAATAATCATAGCCCTCTCTTAGATAACTGCAGAAAGTTTAGAGTACTTCCCCAGATACTTCTAAGAATTCTAAGGGCTAGCTAGTATCTACAAATCCTAGTTGTCAGTTATCACCCCTTGCTCTGGACCATTGCTGCATTTTCTTTCCCAAGCTCTTCTTCCCACTTTCTCACTTAACCATACATTTGGACCCCAAGTAATTAATAAAATTTTACTTTGTATTTTGAGAACACAAGGGAAACTGAAGCACAAGAAAGAAAGGCCTCTGTGTCCAGAAAGAGCCTTCAGGCAGACTCAGAGACACTTGCAGGGATGCTGTTGGTATACATGGGAACGTGAACACCAGCAGGACAGGGGTGGGGCACCTGCAGCATCTGCCCTACCAGCAGTAAGCAGGCATCACCTTTATATTACTGTTGGGGGTCTCAGAAAGTATGACATGGACCCAAGAGCCACAGAGCACGGAAGTGGCAGAGAGAAACTGAATTCAGATCCAACTCTAAAGTTCATCGTCTTTTTTATTTTGCCATGCTTCCTTCCCCACTCAAATGGAATATGCTGAAGGAATAAACCCCATGATGTGGTTAATTTGAACGGGAGCAAAGCTGGGAGGGGAAATGGCTGATAGCAGAGGGAAGAATATCATTCTCTGAGTTCCAGAACCTGAGGGAGGAAAAGAAAGAGCATTCTGTTCATGCTTACAGCTGGCAGCAAGTCCTTTTGGGTTGGCTGAATAAATGAACAAATGAGTAATCGGTACTAAATGTTTAGAGAAGTAAACAGTGATAGCACTAAAGTGCATCAGACAAAATAACATTTATTTATCAATTAATTCATTAGGCAGGAACAACTGAAGCAATCAAGTGCCTCACCGGGTTTTCACATTAACCAGCTTTGAAAAACCAGTGTCTGTACATTTTTTTAACTTTTTAATTTGAAAACTTAAAAATAGAAATAATAATTGAGAGAATGGTAGAGTTCATCTCCATAAACTGATGATCCACAATGAGCAATGATCAACATTTTCCATATTTGCATCTTTTTATCTGCTGAAGCAGATTAAAGCAAATCCTTAAACATGACATTTTATCTATAAGTACTTCTATAAACAGCTCTTAAAGAGGCATTTTCTTGTATGAACACAGTATCATTATTATAACTAATAAAATCAACAATTCCTTAATATCACCTACTACCAAGCCATATTCTAACTCCTCCAACTGTCCGACAACTATCTCTCTCCAGCTGGTTTGTTTGAATTAATATCAGAAAAAAAAGACCCACACACCGCATTTGTCTGTTATGTTTTTAAAGTTATCTTAAATTCATAACAGTCCTCCTTTTCATGTCATTGCTTTATTTAGAAGGCCAGATCAGTTGCCCTGTAGAATGTGTGGAATAGCTCAAATTCTGAGTACAGTGTATCAATGTATTTTTACCTCTTATTACTATTCGGAGAGACACCCACTGACCTAGGTTTGTCATTTTGGCTACTTGATTAAGCCAAAGGACACTCAGTCAGGTGCGTCCGAGGGGTCTGCATAATCTCAACCTCCCTGTTTCTGCTGCAGGTAAAAGAAACATCATGCCAAGAAAGCTAATAAATGATCGTACCAAAGTCCAACTGTGATGGAAGCGCACAAGATTAGAAACTGTCAATGGTGCAAGTCTCAGGCAAGTCCCAAGTAGATGAGTGGTAAAAGGTCAAGAAAGGAAGTAGATGGAACTATTGCTTCTCAGCCTTTTGGCCAAGATCAAGTATAGGGTAGATGGAACTCCAAGCCAGCCCAGGGTCTATTTTGTTTATACTTGAGTCTCCATTCCCCAGTTCTATCTTTTTAGTGTAAATGTTGCAAAGAGGTTTGCTCAAAGAGTCTGAGCTGGAGATTTGGGAGAAAGCTTGCCTCATTGATATGCAATAATGAGATTTTCATCTTTATTCATTATTTAAGAAATGCCATTTTTCCAGGTCCTAAGAGTCTGTGAATTTAAGAGATAGAAAAGTGACTTACAAAAGCTGTCAGTACCTGTCTCAGGCTTTTTGAGATATTCTGAGTTGGGGTTCCTCTGTTTGGAGGGATGTCACTAACCATACTTCCACCTGAGGAGGTCTGAGCTAATTCAGCTCAAGTCTCTCCAAAGACAAAAGGAAAGGCTTCTGAACCTTCAGACCCCACCCTAACTCCACTAGGTGTCCAGCATCCACCCAACTCTGCTTGGGCTTGGCACCCAAATCATATAAAGTCTGTCTGGTAAAACACTGTTGATGAGCTGGGCTCCTTGTTGGCCTCTGAGAGAAGGGAGCACTAGCAAAGAACCCAGTGCAGACAATGGGGACTCTGCTGGAAAGCCTTGCAGGCCTCCACACTTGCTTATCACTCAGGTCTCTAAGAAGCTTTGCAAAGACTCTGGCCTAATCACCCCAGCTGAACCCTACCACTCTCCTTTTCTCTCAGAACTCCTTACCTCTGGAAAGGTGCTGCTGGGACACAGGGCTTCAGTGCTCCCAACACCACAGACTCACAGGCTTCTCTCTAACATTGCCTTCTCCTAGGTCTGGGGAGAGCTTTTTAGTCCAGGGCGTGAGGGGGAAAGCCTGTTCTCTCACTGCTTCTCTAAGACATGTTGTCTGTGCCACTTATTTCCCTTCCTTCTCAGCCACCTGCTCCTCAGTGCACCACCTCTTTATTTTTTCCTGGCAGGCCCTAATGGCCCTTTAATCTAAACACCCCAAAACAGCCTGAAACTGGTTCTCTTTTCCTCAAAGGTAAGGAGAGATTTAAACTTCCATTTCCTCTAATGCAGCAAAGAAAAGAGAAAAAGCTTTTTGTATGAAAATATGTCTGAACATTCATATCCAGCTACATGCTTACAGCCTTCCCTTCCATTTTGCTTTCTGGAAATATGATTCATCTTCCTTGCCAAGGCAAGTCAGGGATACAATCCCTGCCCTAGTGGTTTGAATAGAGGCTATTGCTATCTCGGAAAACATGAAATTTGACAGGCCTGAATTTAATCAAAACAGCTCATACTAGAAACAGTTTTACCATGGTTCCTTTCTTTTTTTTAATTTTACAAAAAAATAAATCAGAAATTGTGATCTTACTGACTATTCCTAAATTTGGTGGGCCAAGCTGTTTTTCCATTTGCCCTAAGTCACAAATGTGGTGTGACTTTGGGATAGTCTTTAAATTCTTTGTAGCTGTTTTTCTACTTGTAAAATGAAAGCAATGACTCCACTGATCCAAAGTTTATCCCATCCTGCTCAAAATGATCTAATTTGCACTTCACCCAAATAGCTTCAGGCCACCTTGCCTGGAGTGCCCACCCAAAAGATAGCCTCACTACCACACACACACACACACACACACACACGCACACGCACACACACACAGCTCCTGACAAAAAGTATATGCTATGCTTAATATTCATAATTGCCCTATTTTTCTATTAGTTTGATTCATTTTTAGAAAACTGTCAACTCTTCAAAACCCAAAGAAATAACCTACAAGAGATTAAGTTGTTGTAAAGAAACTTGCCATGAGTTAGACAAAAATCACTCCTGGTAGAAATGGCTGTGTTAAAAGTATGAATTGGGGGCATCTCTCAGTATCAATTGGCAATTACATGGACCCTTTCATTTGACTAATTTCACGAGTTTATCATTGTTGATAAATTTTATAATTTGACTAAAACTTCTCCTATGATCCTCCTAATCCCAAGCAAATGTTTCTTCAAAGATGGCACACTTTATAAACCCCAAAATGTTTCTATAACTGAATGAGAGAATGTCTGTCTTTACAGAACCCCCTATACTTAATCATCTCCATGGTACAAACTGTTTACTTGGTTGCTGATTTTCTTGAAACGCAACGAGACTTCATTATTTGAATTACTGCCTAAATATCAATCTCAGAAATAAGCTCCACTGGGCATTATTTGTGAATGTTGAGGTCTTAAATGATTCAAACTCAGCTTCACTCACATCCGCAATAATTATCACCACCAAAGAGAACATATTTTAGAGAACAAGATGTTAAATTAATGTTCTGAAGAATTTATCAAATAAAATCTGGGCTGCCTTCTCCCACAAAGTTCTCCATGAATCACTACAGACTCCTAATGACCTCAATATGAAACTTCTGTCTGAGGTGGGGATGAACTGAGGGACAAATTATGGTGATATGTGGCATAATGTTTGGAAAATGCAGAGAACAAAAGCCTATTGCTTTACTCTAAGGCCTAATGAATGCCAAAAAAAGTGCTTCAAATCATAACATGTTTTTCTCTGAAAGGAGATGAATAACCTCCTTTTCCATAATACATATACTTGAGCTCCCCCATTCCATCTAAAGAGAAGTTATATTGCATATATTCAGTGGACATGCACATATTTGTGAAGTTTGGTTGGATAAGTGCATGGATGAGATGTTAGCCACCACGTGGAGAAAGGAGCACATCCAGGCAAGAATGTATGAGAGTGATGACTGAATTCTTGAAGAAATAGTATTTGTTGAAAATTTCTTACGTTCTAGTCACTATTCCAAGTGCCTCATATGCGGTATTTCTTTTTCTTTTTCTTTTTAGATTTATTTATTTATTCATGAGAGACAGAGAGAGAGAGAGAGAGAGAGGCAGAGACACAGGCAGAGGGAGCAGCAGGCGCCCCGCAAGGAGCCGGACCCCAGGATAATACCCTGAGCCAAAGGCAGATGCTCAACCACTGAGCCACCCAGGCGTCCCTATGGTATTTCATTGTTTCTCTTAATACCTCTTTAAGCAAGTGCCATTACCAGTGATACCTCCATAGAACAGATGAGGGAACCGAGGTAAAGGGAGACCAAATCACTTCCCCACGGCCACAGTTATAAGATGCAGAGCCAGAATCCATTCTTAAGCATTCTGACCCTAGCCCACCCTGAACCACTGAGCTGGACTGAAGTCATGCGTGCAGGAAACAGTGGTCACTGGGAATAGGGGGTGGCAGTGGTCATGGACAGAAGCTGACAGACTGAGGATACATTTGTGTTTATATTTATCTACCAGCGCAGAAAGTGAGAAACAATGTTAATGTTCAACATTAGGGGATGGATAATAAATTATAACACGTTTACATAAAGTAATACCATGTAGCTACTCAAAACCACTTTTCCCAATCCTATTTAATAATAAGCACAAAAGGTACCATCCATTCTTAACTGAGATCATGCTAAATGAAAAACATAAGTATAAGAATAAACATTTTAGATGATCTTCTGATAAATGTGTGTGTGTGCGTGTGTGCAACACTAAAAGATCTAGAAAGTAACACAAAATGGTGTGGTTGTTGGGACACTTATGAATTATATTTTCTATTTTGTACCCTCTACTTTTCAACTATTTCTGCAAGAGCATGCATTGTTTCCAGAGCAAGACCAAAATTATTTGGGGAGAATAAAAAGACCACATCATAACCATAAAGACTAAAGACTAATGGGGATTTGAGACATGGGCTGACAGGGATGATGGCATGAATGTGGGCTTAATGCCAGATCAGCCCTTCAGCTACATGCTCCTCAGCAAGTCCACCAGGCTTGGTCAGGCCCGGCCCATGCACTGAGGAAGCTGGGCTTGCAGAGAAATGATCTTCAGTATTTGCTCCCCAAAAACACTGGAAAGCCACATATTGACAGGACCAGAGATGGTAAGAATACTGCACCCAGAGCCCCACATAGAAACCAGCAGTTTGTGCACTAAAAGTAAGGACTGAAGAAGACGAGGAGAGGAGGTGAGAAGGTCAGGGAAGAAGGGGGGCTGGAATAAAAGAGGTGGAATGTTTTGTAGTTTACTCATCTGCCAGGTAGGGAACATTTATGTCATTTGCACAAAGGTACCACACGTGTTAGCGGCAGTCAAGATTAGCAACATGAGCTGAGGCCAAATATGGAAGCCCTTTGGAGTCCAAAATCATTGAAGATAAAGACCAAAGTTGGCATAGTTGGGAGAAACAACTGGAGGAAGGGCCTTTGAGGATGAATGGGATTCTTATTGGAGAAGCGGGGAGAGAGGAAGCAATTTTACATAACCATAGAAAGAAATTTAAATAACAAAGTTCATGGGGGGATATTAGTTGGATTAAAAAAACTACCAAGGTAGCAGTCTCTTCAGTCTGAGGAACTCTGGGCTTTAGCCTTCAGGGCACAGACATACTAGCATGAGGATGAATACATAAAAAAGATCCATGTAACTGGATGCTCTCTCCTTCAAAGGCCTCCTGTCTCCTGCTCCTTCCCTGACTATCTGCTCCCAGGCTCTGCACTGATTTTTGGGAACTGGCATCTCAGTTCAGATTCTTCTCTCATAGCAGAATTAGAACCCCAACAGCACGTAATACTACGTAAGGGACCACATTCTTCAATTCAAGCTGCGCTGAAACCCACCCTGGGCCAGCCCCTTCCCTCCTGGAACCAGACAGATCAAGTCAAACTTTTGTTTCACAGGTGTTCTGCTGAGAATATGTTCACTTCCCCTCATACAGATTTGAGCAAGGGTTTACTTTTCCCGGACAAATGCAATTTCTACTCCATTTGCATGCTGTTAGTCCTTGGCTTTGCTGCCGAGCATTTTATTGCCAAGCACGTTCTAATGATTTATTAGCTAGTCCTCCACTAAAGGCTGAAAAGTTGTTATTTCCTCCATGTTTATGGATGATTAAAAAAAAAAAAAAGCTACAGATTAGTTAAGTGTCTTCTATAAGGTCATCCCACGAGTTTGAAGGACAGAGCTGGGGTTAGAACTTGTACTCTCTGACTCGTCCCACCCTGAGAGGTCCACTGGGCCACACTGCCTCTCTGCAGGACAACATAACATGCCGTCAGGGGCAGATGTTGCCTGTCACCCTGACCATCCATCATGCCTCTAAGAAGGTGCAATTACAAAGAGAGATTAAAAAAAAAAAATAGCTCCCAGCCAGGTGGCTAAAATCACTTGACTAAAACAAAGACTTAGGAATCAATGTCTGAGTAGTGGTCACATTTTAATCCTCACCCAGCTTCCTTCTGCGGGCTACCCAGCATGACTCTGAGTCACCTTCCCCTGACATCAGTGACAGGTACTCAAAGAATGAAAAATACAATCTTTTAAACATTTTTATAAGCAATTAGGTAAAGAAAACTTGGGGACGGGGGCAAAGTCATCTGCTGAATTATAAAAGCAAGGAATAGGATTTGGAGATTGTCCACTGCCCCAGATTTATCGGAGCCACTTCACAGCCCTACCTCCTCCTACCTGTCTTTTTTCTCTGTTAAAGAGTCATTTATCATAGGTGATGGAGAATGACTTTAAATGTCACTAAGAAAAATAGGCCATCGAAGAGCTCTAGAAGAGAATAGCTACTCCAACTCCTTTATTATACCAGTGAGGAAACTGATGAGAAAAGTTAAATTCCTTGAGGACTCTACAGCTAGTTCCTGGCAGCATCCAATCTATAGCATAGATTCACTGCCTCCCAGTCTAAGGTCCATTCTGCCACATAGAGCACAACTGGGTTAACAATATTTATTCATTTAATAAACCCTTATTAAGAGCCTACAATGCTGGGTACCTGGTTAGCCCAGTGGGTTGAGTGTCCGATCTTGATTTCAGCTCAGGTCCTGATCCCAGGGTCATGGGATCAAGCCCCACATTGGGCTTTGTCTTCTCTCTCTCCCTCTCTCCTCCCCTTCCCTCTACTTTCTCTCTCTCTTTTCTCTCAAATAAATAAATAAAATATTTGTATAAAGGGCCTATGATGCCAGGAGTTTGGCAAAACACAGACTTTACCTTCAAAACACCTATAGTCTAAAGAAACAATAGCAGTATATGATACGATTAAGAGCTACAATAAATTTTAAAGTGCTTCCAAAGATAATAGAGTAAGGGGATAAAAACAGCTTTTGATTGGTTTAAGAAAGATCTTCTATTTCTAATTACTTAAAAATTAAGAGAAATGTCTCTTAAAGGACATAAAAAAAGGGGACTTGGCATAGTTTACAGGAAGCCTAGACTTCCCCATATCCTCTCAATTCATCACTAATGCTGCATGCCTGAATGCTAAGTCCCTTCAAATCCAACACTAATTGTGAATAGGGCAGGAAGTAAAATTTAGACACAGTGCAGGGCTGGTATGTAGAAATGTGTGATCTCAAACTTATGTCATCATGATTGAAAGAATTGGCTCTCCAGGGCACCTGGGTGGCTCAGTTGATTAAGCATCTGCCTTCAGCTCAGGTCATGATCCCAGAGTCCTGGATCAAGCCCTGAATCAGGCTCCCTGTTCAGCCAGGAGTCTGATTCTCTCTCTCTCTCTCTCTCTCTCTCTCAAATAAATAAATAAAATCTTCTTTAAAAATAGATTATCCACATAACATTTTTTCAAATGAAAAAATGTTCCCAGTAATTGAAGCAGGAAACACATTTAGCTTTTTTCCCCCATCTACATTCTGATTATGAGACTTGTAGGCTTTGGAGGGATGGAATAGGGGATGGAGCATGGAATGTAAAGGTGGTACCATTGGACAGGTAGAATCAGGGGGAGGAGGGGGAGGAAGTGTGTGAATGTGTGACTCACGTGTACAAAGAAGATTCAACCTCTCAGCTCTTGTTCTGTAGATTTCCCCCATGGTAAAGTCCAAGGAGAGCTAAGCTGAGAGTTTGAGCTTCAGTAGAGTTCTAGGAAGTAAACACTCCAAGATGCTTTTCCATTTCTGACAACCTAGAGGAAAGTAGGACAAAGGCTAAGACCATCAATCCTTTCATTGCAGTTTGTGGTTAGATTGTCCAAGAAATAACACTCAAAAGAACAACTGGAAAAGTAGATTTCATTACAATGCAAAAATGTCTAAGATTCCTTCAACCAAGCTACAAAAGGACACACATGGCTAAATAGGTGCCTATATAAGGAGTAGGGATACTTCAAGGTATAATAAGATAGATAACGTGTTTAGAGGAAAACAGTTGAAATATGAAATTACTAGAGACTGAGTGAATTAGTCCATCTGCCACAAGGACAAAATCCACTATATTTTATAATATAATATGATATAATATAACGATATCTTAAGGGCATTGGGAAGATGTACAACAGAATTAAACCGCTCTCCTTTACTCTGCTGCTTACCCAGGTATTTGGTTGTGTTCCTTGATTCCTGTACTTGTCTCCATTCTGTAGCAGAGTTTTGGAACCTCCATGGCAAAATTTTTGGTTCCACGTTATAAATCTTGAATATTGTATACTGGCCCTCCTTCTGGTCCCCACTCTGCCCCACAGTTTACTAATAATTGGTCATGCCTTTCACTTGATGCTGACCCGATGCACTGCTGACTTCAACTTTTGTTTAACTCATTTGGGTTTTGTTTCTGTTTTTGTTTTGCCAGCAAATATTTTAAAAATCTGGGGAAAATTCATACTATAATAAATGGATAAATGAGTCAGAAAGACAGCATCTTATTGATACTCAAGAACACTTATGTAGATATGAGAAAATGTAAAACTTTTATTATTTGAGGAAATAAAAATAAGCATGGACCCCTTTTATATCATTCTATGATGGAGAAATAGATATATGGCATTCATACAACATTACCAACAAGCCATAGAACCTTAATTTGGACAGAACTTTAATGGTAATCTAGAACAATCCCTCACCAAATGCAGAAATATTTTCCATAATCTCTCAGAATATAGGATTTCAATAAAGAGTGGCAATTAACTCACTACCCCTAGTCAATGGATGCCATTTTCAGAACGCTGCAGATGTTTTAAAAGTTATTTCTGTTAAGAGGAAATATGGTGACATATGGCATTTCTGACATCACTTCGCATCAAGACAAACAAAAACTATTCAAGAACAAGACATCATGGAGAGAATCCTAGAGCATGGTCGTGAGGCTGACGCACCCCCAGGCACCTCAGATCAAGACAGACTGCATTAGAAGTCTAAAAGGATCACCTACACATTGACCTCATTGCCCCTCCCCCAGAGCAGCACAGCACCAAGTAGAAAGGTCTTCCTTGAGCCTCTGTTTCCTCAAGTGGGAAAAGAGAACCCAGGAGGAACAACCAGTACACTTCAGCATCGTGGGTCACTTTGCAGGAGACCCTACTCTGATTCTGTACCATGGGGATTGCATGGGAATCTGTGGGGGCTCAACCATTGGGAGTCTATGAAGGAGAAGG
Organism: Canis lupus dingo; assembly: GCF_003254725.2. Lineage (NCBI taxonomy): Eukaryota > Metazoa > Chordata > Mammalia > Carnivora > Canidae > Canis > Canis lupus. The sequence continues at coordinate 14,537,435 of NC_064271.1, forward strand.
GGAGAGGGAATTGCAAAAGGCAGCACGTAGATCTTGGCAGACAAGAGTTCATACCTGTGGTGTCCAAGTAGTAATCCCACCCAGCAGCTCTGTTCATCTGCAGAGCTAGGTTAAAAGTGCACTCTGACCAGGGAACTTGGCAGGGTACAGATATGCCTGATTCAGAACCTCAAATGAGTTTTGCCAGCCCTAGAGGCTGGTTTGCCCATACCCCTGGCAAGGTGCTGAGTCACAGCCCCACCTGCTGCTGTGGAGGAGAGAGCCTCCTGGCGCCATCTGGAAGCTGTGCAGCCCAAAGGTGCTCGAGCCAAGAGGGCAAGCAGAGCCATCACACCCAGAGCAAAGCTAGTATCAGTCACAGAGGCTTCCTATGCTAAGCACAGGTGGGGGCATTCAGTCCTCTCCAGGCTGAGGAAGCTCCTGGCCCCTCCCAACTAGACAGCCCCCTCCCCCAGGCCCAGGCAAGGGGCCTGAGAATGGCCCCACTCTCTGTGGAGAGTCTTCAGGTCCCATATAACTAGAAGGGCCGGTGAAGACACCCAGCATACGTAAACCAAGAGAAAGGCAGACAGAGCCAGTAGTTTTCATAGCAAAGCCAGGGGTCCTCTTCACTCAGAGAATTTGGGGTGCAAGTCAGTTTGAGTTAGGACAACAAAGAATTTTACTGATTTTAGAGCTGCTTCTCCCTCTGCACTGGGGCAGAGAATCTACTCCGTAGCCCCACTCATCACAGAATATAGCCTTCAGCCCCTCCAGCCAGGAACCCGACCAGGGTCCCCAGGAAGCTAGATAGCCTGGTCCACAGCACTTGAGCCCAGCCCACGGCTTCATCCATCTGTAGAGCAAAATTGGTGGCCTCATCTAAATGGGGAATTCAGTGCAGCTCAGGCCTGATGTGGGCCCCCAAACAACAGCCTGTATAGACCCTGCTAGGGCAGGGAAGCTGATTCGGGGCCCCATATATGACTGAATACAGATCCCAGTCCCTGTCATCGTCTAGTGAGCCTGACCAGAGAATTCAGACTGCAAAGCCCATCCTACAGCTTCACTCGGGGAGGAAACCAAGCTGGCAGCCCTATCCAATCCAAAATGTGAGGAGGAGAAGAAGCAGACGTGTAAAGTATATGAATTCTATTGAAGTCAAATTGTTATCAGTTTAAAATAGAGTATTAAAGTCTTAAGATAATTTATGTAGTAATGGTAACTACAAGGGAAGATCTCACGGAATTACACAAAAGAATTCAATGCTGCAAACATAAGCATATGGGACACCTGGATGGCTCAGCGGTTGAGCTCTGCTTTTGGCTCAGGGCATGATCTTGGAGTTCAGGGATCGAGTCCCACATCGGGCTTCCTGAGGGAAGCCCGCTTCTTTCTCCCTCTGCCGAGGTCTCTGCCTCTCTCTCTGTGTCTCTCATGAATAAATAAATAAAATCTTAAAAAAAAAAAACAAATATAAGCATATTGATACCAGAAGACATTAAATACAAAAAAAGATGGCAAAATTAGAAACAAGGAACAATGGGTCTACAAAACAACCAGAAACCAATGAACAACTACTTAAAATTAAGGAAAAAATAATTTTCCCATCATCAACCTCCTAGCAATTTTTAATCATTTGAGTATTAAAATCATCAATGCTTTGATGAGCATCTTTGCAAGCTTTCTCAGCTATTGGGAATATAAATTGCCTAAAGTTGGTCTGTAACCAAACTGAAGTTTTTATTTTTTATTTATTTTTGCTTTGTTTGGCACATTGTAGGATTTAGCACTTCTCTTCCACACCATCCCTTCACCTCCCTGCCACACGCATGTGCATCTGTATCTTCAGGTGTCGTGTGTCGCGAAGACCCTGTCTCCTTCAGAGAACCGCTCCCCTGTGGTATTCCTACTGTGCAGAGTATCGACTTGGACCAAGGCTATTTCTTCAAAGGAAGAGAAGTGGGCACTGCTACTGCAAGAGCCAAATGCCCATGTGGTAGCACTTCCCAGGATTTACAAATCGAAACAACAATGGGAAACCCATTTTTCTGTAGTTTTTCAAGAAACAGGGAAATTGCTTTTTAAGGTGCATAATCTTTGACCTAGAAATTCCATTTAAAGACATTTGTTCTGAGAAATTGATTGGACAAGTAGTAAATGAGAGCAGTGTAAAAACATAAACTCTGCCTTGTTGAAAAATATGAGAAATTTTCCAACAGCCTGAAATTTCAATAACTGATTAAATAAAGTATGAGATTTCCATACTGTGGAATGTCGGGTGGAATGTGTTATGTGAAAATACATTTCTTAATATGGAAGAGGTTCGCATATATCAAGTGGTGAAACAGTTTACAGAAAAGGACTTCGTGTTACTGTTTTACTTTGTGTACATATGTGTGTGGAGAAAAGTATGTGAATAGAAATAGGAATAGGGGACTATACTACACATTTTAACACCTTTAAAAATGATTATCGCTAGAAGAGTAAATATGGTCAAATAGTTGTCTTTTTGCCTCTTCGTATTTTCTATTTTTTTCTATAACAAATATGAATGTTGTAAAAAAAATGATTTCATTTTAACAAAAGGAGAGACAGACAAAAACCCTAATATATCAGGATGAGCAATTTGATGCAGAAAAAAAAGGTTGATCATTGATACAGAGGCATATGGATATGTGGCATTTGCCTACAGGAAGAGGGACCGTTTTGCGGGTTTGTTTTGTTTTGTTTTTTTTACTGAGGTAATAAAATAAACAGTAAAAGCATTCTCTTTTCTGACCCTTTCCTTCCACTAACCCAACCATCTCCTCCACCCATGCATGGGCTGCTTGGGCAGATTCTGTAAGCAATAGAGAAAAATAAGCAGTGGCTTGAACATGGTCCTCAAGGCCATGTCATGGTGTCACTCTATTATGAAAGCGAACCCTGTGACACCACTGAGCAGAGTCAGCATGAGCCACACTGAGAAAGCAGCCACCTTCCCGTCATTAGAAATACTTCCTCAGATATTTTTCACTGACAGAAAGAAACGACTAACTGCTTCCAAAGGCTCCCTCTGTCTGAGGTTTGCTGAGATGAGGCCCAGTTTGTATCTTAGTAGGTCATATGCAAAAGGTAGGTCCACTTCCAAAGTCTCCACAGGAGCCCTAATTTCCTTCATCTATCACTCCTGAGAGAAGCCTTCAATGTGCTTGTGATCTCACATGTGTGCATGTGTGTGTGTGCGTGTGTGTGTGCGCACGCGCGTATGTGCATCCATGTGTGCCTGTATTGAAGGAGGAGTTGTGCGGGGAGAGAGAATAAAGGCCATGATGTGGCCTTTCCCCTCTTCACAAGGCAAGGAAACCCTCATGCAGACATCAGTAGCATCAAATAAAAACACTGTCTTCCGCCGCTTAAGAAGCCACCAACCTGCTTCTGACCCAGACGAGCTGTCACTGGTATTGCCAAAGACAATATACTAATGTCTTATCAGACTACTTTAAAAACATTTCTCCTAGAAAGTCAATTCAGAAACAGAAACATTTTTCTCATGTGCTAAAGATGTTGATTCTGGTTTTCTGGGTTATACCTTTCATCCCTTCCCATGTATCTATCTATCTTGAAAAATCGTCTATTAGCATCAAGGTGTGGTGAAAAGGACGGGACGTTGGCAATAAGAAGACAAATGATAACAAACTAATCATCAGATTCTGGAGAAATTTCATAATTTCTGTGAGCTCTCAGCTGCTCTTCAATAAACAAAGCTAAGTAAGAACTGCAACCCAGGGCCGGAGGGGCAGGCCAAATGATACTATGCATATAGCACCTAGCAAATGTCAACCGCATGAAAGTTACACAGCAAATGGTCCCTTCTCCAGGGACCCGGGCACCATCTCTGCAACTGCAACAAAAGCAGGAGGTATCCAAAACTCCCCTGTCGATAGGTATTCAAATCTTTATGGGAATTGCACTGTCATCTCCAGGAGGCATGTAATAACTTAGAGCACAGCAGAGGAAGACTAAAGCAGTGATTAATTAAAAGTGTCAGGTGCATGTTAAAATTCCTGTTGAACGTTAAAACAGCTAGTGACAGGATTTGTAAAAGAGGATGATTTAAGGCATTCACTGGCCATGGCACCACCATATTAAAACGCTGTCCTTCTAGTAGAGTCGATCGGGAAATGGCATGGCCAAAGTGTACGGGGATTTCATTATTGCCTTCAACCTTGGCACTCCCCTTACTAAGTAAACAAAACCCAAATGATTCAGGTGTTGCTTTTGTATTTTTTTATACTCAGACTTATGTTGCTGTCTGACCTAAAAGACAATTTTATCTAACTAAGTTATAGATCATTAAGCTGAAAAAAAAAAGTTTGCCTGTTACTGCTGTTTTACCATCTTGCCCCATCTTGTCTCATTAGCGGGAACTGATTGAGCATGAAGGTGTTCTCTGGCTGTCAGTAGATAAAGTAGGTGCTCCTGGCTTTCATCTGTTCTGAATTCTCCTTGTCTCATTATCTTCCCAAGGTCAGATTCTCTGACACTGCGGCTGCTTGCTTAGCACTCCATCCTGGCAATTACTTGCCAGGCAACCTTAGCCAGAATGAGATTTCTTGTCTGTGGCATCAAGGCAGGAACAGGCACCTGAATCTCTGTGCTTGGCCCCCAGCCCACCTTCACTCCCAACCCCTTCTCCAATACCGTGGTATCAAAGATCAGTGTGGCTCATTCAGAGTTGCATAGTCCGAGCACCTCCAAGGTGCCATCCCACTGTGATATTCTAATTCAGTTGCGGTCCCAGACAGATTAGAGTGATGCCCAGACTTATTTTATACTGGGACAAGTTGTTATATCACAGACTTCACACTTTGGACTTCATCTTTAAGCCTCCTTGTTCTGCTTCCATGAAAGGCACAGAACCACAAAGCTACACAATTTTGGTTCTTAAATCCATCTCTTCTCCCCATCAATAATTCCTGCCAGACTACCTGCTCCTTTGAGAGGCTGTCATGAGCAGCTGAGCAAAGAAAGAATGTTCCAGGCTTAAGCCCTGGTAATATAGTTGCAACCAGAGCAGTTTGTGAAGGTGAATTTGATCACAGTGGCTTTGTCTAAATTGAGTTCCACGTTGCCCTGCGTGGGCGATACCCTTAGGGTATTGTTTTACTTTGTAAAGAATCTCTGCAGAGAAAAAAAGGAAACAGATCTCTAATACAATTAATTTAAAGGTGGCTCTGCTTAGCAGCAGTCACATTTTCTTTTGAAAATTTGGAGAAGAATCTTGGCCATTTGGATTGTATAAAGAAGTACACACACCTGCTCAGTAGCATTTTGCTCTTAAGAATCAGGTTTCTCCTCAGATTAGATGCAAATCCACTGGAAATACCTACATCCTTTTCCAGACTGAAAAAATACAGTGCACATATGCATACCTATCTTTGTGGAGTAGGAGTGACCAAGTCATCCAAGAGACTTCCAGACTTCCAGGCAGCAGGGCAATCAGATGCAAGGGTTTGCGGGTCGAGCAATCTGCTTGCCGGGAAAAATCCAGCCATCTGCCCTCTTTCTAACACAACGCACTGACCCTTATTTCCCAGACCTAACATGTGCAAATAGAGTGATTTTTGGCTCAAGAATGGATATATAAGCATTATACTTATTGAACTCGCCAAACACAATTTTCAGGCCACCCTGCTGTCTCCTACAGTGGCATCTATTCTGCGCCCACCACAAAAATAAACAAAACAAGGAATTTGAAGTATTTTTCTGCTTCTTGCCCAGAAATGGTATAATTGTCCAAAAATCCTCAGACCAGAAAAATAATTCTCAAGAACCTCCATGCAGCAAGTACACATGGTAAGCACAACCAGTGAGTCCGTAGCTTGAGTATCTAGATAGCAGTGGTTTGGGTCATAGACTCATGGTTTTCTAAAATTCGGCAAGTTTGTAAAGACAGCTTTATTTTCTGGATAGGTCTTTGGGTCTTCAAAATATGGGACTGTAAAAATGTGCAAGGCTGTTGGACCCAATATCTAACACTGTAACAGTATAACTTTAGGGTTCAGTCGAACCTTATGATAGCTATCCTCTTCCCCCAAATCCTTCATCAGTTAGTAACCCAATAAGCTTCCTACCTTATTCTTAAAAATCTTCCTCCAAATTTAAAAGTTTCTCTACGCTATGTATCATAACACAAATATATAGTTTTAAAAATAAAGGGTTGCTTTCCGTATTTGAAACAAGGCCTGCTGGCTTGTAGAGGTTGAGCAAGTTACCCTTGGTTTGTTAAATTTGTGCAATTCTATTCTGCTTGGCTTCTGTGGCCTTTGGCTTCTTAGAGAATTATACAGAGTATGACAAGCTTCCATGCCCCCATATCTAGAAGGAGAGACTTCAACTAATGGGTAGAATCTTTCATTGCATCACTAGGGTCCTAAGAAAAGAATACATCCCTCTGACCAGAAGCAAAAGCCAAATGGGTTGGTCTTGGGGGGTTAAAAATCTGGAATCCTCTCTCTCTTTTTACGTTATCACAGAAGATGACTAAATTCTCAGGCACTTGGTCTTATCCACCAAGATATATGACAATAATTATAGGTAATATTTAATGAGTATTAATTCTATGTCAGGCCTATGCAAGTACTTAGCAATATTTAATCTTTCTAACAATCCAGTAGAGTAGATGTTTCTTATTATTTCCATTTGTCAAACTAAATAATTGAGGTTTTGTAACTTGCAACGTATCACACAGATCATAAGTGCCAAAGCCAAGTTTTAAGTTGATGCCTGGCATAAGGAACAGATTTGGAAAGACCAAACCCTAGCCAGGTAGCTACAGAATTCTATCAATCCTGGCACCAGAAGTTACTAAGATAGGAGCAGAAATCTTTTCAAGGCTCACTGTTCTTTTTATTTATTTATTCATGAGAGACACCGAGAGAGAGAAAAAGGCAGAGACATAGGCAGAGGGAGAGGCAAGCTTCCCACAGGGAGTCCAATGCAAGACTCCACCCCAGGACCCCAGGATCACAACCTGAGCCAAAGGCAGATGCTCAAGCACTGAACCACCCAGGTGCCCCTCAAGCCTCACTGTTCTAATACTCTTTACATTTCTTTACATTCTCTGTGCATTGGTTTCCTTTTTTTTTCCCCTTTGAAAACTGTCTGTCTTAAACCAGGTAAAAGAAACCAATGAAAGGATTAATACTTCAAGCACTAAGGAATTAAAATAAAGATGTTCATAGGAATGTGACCAGATGAACTATGTTAAACAACCTCATGGGAAGGCAAGATTGGACATCTGGACAATATTATGATTCATTTTATAGGCCTCATCTTACATAGAGATTCTTTTTCTTAAAAAAAATAATCCTGTCTGTGTTTTGTTTTCACAAAACATCAGTTTGTGCTTGGTGTTTTTCTTTTGTTGGTTTTTTGGTTTGGGGGTTGTTACTGTTGTTTTACTGAGCCAGGAATGAAAATACAGTGGAGACATACCTGCCGTAGATTGCCTTCTGTAGTACCTTCCATGCTTTCTATTTGCCCTTTAAGGGATGAGGCAACATCTCATGATCTTGGAAACGAAGCCCAAAGAGAATCTATTACCATAAAACATCACCCAGCAGTCTTATCATATCACCTGACAGTATCACTTTAGTTAACGTTGAGTTAGTGTTTCTATTATAAACCCAATTTACTGAAGGGGGGTGGGGAGAGGACAGGAAGGAGAGATGGGCTCATATGTCAACCGTGTAAAATGACATGAGGCTGAAAGCAGGTTGCCAACCAGGGTAGGACTTTTAAACCATGACTTCTAAAGGAGAAAGAATTTATTTGTGGTCCATACTTACACTATTTAAAATAGTGTAACACATACCTTATCTAAGCTAACGAGCTTGCCTGCCCTGCCCGTGAGTGGTAGGAGGCCTATTTAACAACTGGAGGGGAAGCAAGGAGGAGCAAGGTGGATGAAGAGAAGCTATACACTGAGAAACAGAACAACTAAGCTCTAACCTCGTTTCTGGCATTTATTAGCCGCACCATGACGAGTTCGTTTACAATTTACATAAGGAGACATCGGCATCCCCTTCCTTACAATAAAGCCAGTGATGCCTCTGATGATGCCTGAGCAGGTCCCCCTAAGGAGCAAATGGGGTCAGTCTGGGCATGTGCATAGAAGCTTAGGAGCCAGGACACAAACGAGGTACACTTCCATAGCCCTCAAGGAGTGAGCACTATCCCAAATCATTTAGACTCAGTCTGGCATGCCAATGGGAACACTCATTACATGCTCATTAAATACCTTCATAGCTGTGGCCAGATCTCACCACCCTGAATCCACTCTGAACCCCTCCTGGTTCCACTCTTGGCTTAGGCAGCCGGAGAATTCCCAGGAGTGTTAGGAGGGAAGACCACAGAATACTGTCATTATTCCTTCAGAGATGACACTTTTAGTCTACAAGAAAACCCTAGGCTTTGTTTAAAATGTTAAAATCATATGTACATATAAAATCATATGTATGAGAGAAACATATATATAATCATGCACATATAAAATCCATGTCATATTTACTATTTTATACATATATTGTATACACATATTATTTTATATAGAATATAGTTACCCCATATATATGGCTTTTACATACATGTTTACATGTTAACATTTTGTTTCATACATTTACATAATTTTATATAATTTATATGTAAAATCATATATAAATGATATAAAAATATATAAATATGTGTGTGTACAAAATATACACATACATATACATATATATTAGCCCTACCTGTTAATAAGTTTGGGTTTTACAGGGAAAGTGTTTTCATAAAGAATTCTAGTTACCCATTTATGACTTCATCGTTTAGCAATTTTTGAGTATCTAAAATGTGATAGATGTCAGACAAAATGAAATGCAGACATGTAGCCAGAATAGAGAACAAAACTCAAAAAATGTATTTTGTCACCAAGTTCAGGAATTTTGATGAGATTCCTAGCATAAAAAGCACTAGCCATTACTTAATTGTTTGTGGAATAATTCTGCTTTCAATTGCATATTTTGTGTTACCTTTACAGGGTTCCATATTAATTTAAAGGTATTATAAAGATTGATTCATGAAACATACAATAGGTTGCTGTCGGCTTGGAATTCCACCCTGAGCGAGGTGCCATTTGTGAATTTCAGAGGAAAAGTAAGGATGTAGTAGAGGCAAGGAGAAATTTAAGGACAGGATGAATTATGACTAGGAACCTGTGGAGCAAGGGAGACAAATTATGAGACTGTAAATGCCTATGTAGGGAAATAGCATTGATTGAGAAGAAGGACTCAGTTCTAGAAGGAGAAATCACCTTTGTCGGCTGATGGCAGCAGAGGTAACAAGGAATGTGGGTATCATCATGTATTTGGTACACTCATGGTATTCTCTTACATGAAGCTTATGTAAATCATTCAGTTGGAGTGGAAGGCAGTCCAATGACCCAAGGTCCTCAGTGAGGGAGACAGAACCTGTCCAGGTATCCAAGAGTGGGTGCTCTGGGGACAGAAATGATCTGGGTCTGCATCTTGACTCTGCATTAACCCCATGACTTTGGGCAGGTGAGATAAAAATCCTAAGCTCAAGTCTCTCAACTATGAAATGGGACAATGATATCACCAATATCCTAAATGCATATGTGAGGATTAAACACAATAATACATTTAAAAAATCTTATCCAAGTGCTGGTGCTTTTTATGGGCTCATGTGGACTGCTCTCATCATCTTGAGAGGACAGAATAGGCTGACCGTGGAGGTCAGAGGTCCTCAGGAAATGCCCGCACTGGGATAGTAAGGACCCCTGGCATTCTAGATGAGCCTGAGTCACCGGGGAGTGCTTTCTGAACTCAACAGAAAGTGTTGTGTATCTGCAGTATCAAGAGTGTTGAGCAGCAGATTAGGCTTTGCAATTAAGAATCAGGAAGATAGGGGCACCTGGGTAGCTCAGTGGTTGAGCGTCTGCCTTTGGCACATGTCGGGATCCCAGGGAGCCTACTTCTCCCTCTGTCTAGTTTCTGCCTGTCTGTCTCTCATGAATAAATAAATAAAATCTTTAAAAATAATCAGGAAGATAAATCAGAGAGAAAATGAAAGGACCTAGGAATAGATAATTGAATCCTTCTAATTTTCCTACTTGTTACAATTTGTGCTACACTTGCACCCAGCCCATTTCTGCCCTGAGTTTCAAAGATAGAATGTATTCAGGAAAAACAGCCCAATCCTTCCAAAAGTTTCAGAATTTCCTAGCTGGGTGTCAGTAAGTCATTTGAACTCTGTAGACCTCAGCTTCTCATCCATAAAATGGGAACAGTAATCATGAAGATAAGAAAATGAGATGTAGAATAGATCAAAAGAGAAGCCATATGTGAAGGGAGTACTTGGCCAGCTTTAAGCTCTATAGAAATGTCATTTTTTTTAAGTTGCCATCTTCTGGCACCCACACAGTTCTATTATGAGGTCAGATCTCCCAACTTAGGATAAACAATAATCCTTCTCAAAAAGTTCACTCTGCAAATTCACCAAAGTCAACTGAGACATGTTTAGAACATTTGCAGTTCTATGCTGCCCAGAGCATTCTCTGACTCCACCTCATGGGAGCCCGGAGGTGAGGGTAGGGAAGTGGGTGAAGGGGTGACTGCCTTTCCCTGTATCCTAAGGGAGTTCCTTGCTTCTGCAACTGCTCTAGGGCTGCAGGCCTTCTGTGTTGCAGTACGTGTGCTGCTCCCATGCAAAAACCCATAGCATCTTCTTCTCCAAAGGGAAGGTGCTATTACCCATCAAGTGTGGGAGCTGTCCAGGGATCTGAGTGATGACAGGCTTTAAATTCACTGGAAACACTCCCAACGTAGGAACCTAAGCCAGGGTCTCCAGAAGCTCAGCCCTAAAGCTTTGCCTGAGACTCACCCTACTGTCACACACCTAGTTTTCCTTGATTGTCTTCAATCTAAAACCAGCAGCATATGCTTGTAATGTGGGCCTGCACTCAAATCCCAGCTCTGCCACTTACTAAGAGTCATCAATTTTCCAGGTCTACAAAGATTTTCAAAGAAAATCACTGTCACAATATTAAGGATCGTACTCAATTCGTAGCATACAGACATGTTGGGCACAGATGTAGATGTACATGTAGATATAGATATATTTTACACCCTTAGGAGCATAGCACTTGGCCTTGACTCCACTGTACTCTTTCCAACAATCACCAAGAACATCCTAACGTCCAGTTTCACGGAGTGTGGAGTTTTAACTTACAAATGAGGAAATTTTTTCCCAACTTTTGAAGCAGGCATCCATAGCCTTTCAGTCAATAATGGAAGATTATTCCAGTCCTAAGGAATGAAGATGGGAATGTCCCTTTTCTGGAAATATGGGCAAAGACGGAGAAATGGAAAGCTGGCAAACAGAGAAAATCTGACTGATTAGGTGCACCAACTGAGCAGAAAAAAATAAGTTAAAAGTCTAATTGTAATACTTTTTAAAAAAGGAAACAAAGTTCCATCAAGATTAATTTCCTTATCCTGCAGGCTAATTATTAGTCAAATACCAATAAACATGAAGGCATCTAAGTGTGTGTGTGTGTGTGTGTGTGTATGAAAGAGAGAGAGGAAGGAAAGGAGGGAGGGAGGGAGATTAGAACCACAGGATAGAAGCAGTAAACTATGGTAGATAAAATATACAGATATAACTTCCCACAGTAACATGAAATCACTCCCATAACGATAAAATCTCCCAACAGAGTAAAAACGATGTGTAACTTTATGAATACCAACACAATCAAAGCACACATATTTACAGTGTTTTAAAACTTTCACAATGGCATTAAAGAACTTTAAATAATGATTGTATATAATTCAAAGATTCTGTTTTGAGACTAGGGAAATCCAGGCATATCTTCCCTGTAAGACGCACCATAATCAAGGTGGGGTGTGTGACAGAACTTGCTATTTGCCCTTAAGTATCTGTTTCCCCTTCTTCCTCGTGGAGTAATCATTGGGCAAATGATGTCCAAAATAAAAACAACATTTCCAAGCCCTCTTGGAGTAAGGATTAAGTTCTGGCCAATGGTGTAAGAGGGAAATTTCTGTGTGCAGTTTCGGAGCTGGACCCTTGAAGGGAAAGTGTGTGCCCTCCACTTCCCTTTCTCACCTCCTGATGGCCAGAATGTAGAGGAAGTGGTGCAGGCCATATTAGTCTGGGTGAAAAGAACAATCCCCTAGGGATAGCAGAACAAGATAGAAGGTGCTTGGACCCTTGATTATTCAGCTTATGAGTTTGAAATTACATACGTGAGTAGAGAACAAACATCTCCCTTTATAAGCTACTCCTATTTTCAGTCTCTTTCACAGAAGCCAAACATATTTTAAGATATCATCTCTCTTCTTTTCAAGAAGACTAACACTATGCCACTCTATTTGCATTGATTACCATGTCAGGGGTAGGAACATGCCAGCACACAAACTATCTCACAACCTTATTCCAGATACAAAAGTGACGTGTCAGGACAGTCCCTATGGCATCCATTGTCAGGGGCCCTTGGTCCACATGCATTCCCCTGTAGATGCCTCAGGCAATTCCCAGCATGTCTCTGAGCCTCAGTACCCACATCACTAGTGGTCTCTGCTTGAGGGCTTTCTCTGGTATCATGGGAGCTCACTGCATCTTCCTCTGGGCAACCCAGAAAGGCAGAGGAAGTGATGTGTTTGTGGTAGCTCTCAACCAAAGAGGATTAGAAATAGGTGGCTATACATCCAGTCCCCTCATCCTTTGCTGGAGAACTGAGGAGAATTCCCTCTTGGCTTTTCAGAGATTCTTCAGACCCATCTAGACCCTGCTGTCCAGCAATAACCTGCTCATTAACAGAGGGTTTATTTCTTTCCTCCTTTCCCTGTATCACTTTTCCCATTCTTTCACTTGCACTTTCTGTGAACTCCTTCCAAATGAACCATGTAGTTAGATACTCATTTTAGGATCTGGTTTTGGCAGGACTCCAAACCAAAAGATCCCTAGTCTTTTGATTCTGTCACTTACAACATCTCCGAAAGTGGTTAGAAAAAAGAGTAATAAATCACACACTCACACACACACACACACACACACACACAACATGTAGAAAAAAACTACATGAGTTTACCTTTAGGTTGATTCTTAACTTCTATGTCACAGATGCTACTGGATTTTCCCAGTATGCAGGAATTTCAAACAGAACCTTGATCATAATATTAAGAATTATAGTAACATTTTCTGTTGTAGGAAGTAAACATCTCTAACACATCTGCAATATAATAACCTATTTAATGCAAAGATTTGGGAACCAAAAAAAGTTCAGTCAACAAACCATGTGGACATACAATGTTTTCCAAGGGTCTTCATATCCCATCCCGTAGAGTTATAATCACCACATGACATTACTTGGCTTTTACTTCCCTTGATTGATTGATCATAACCCTTACATCAAGGATCAATATGGCAATACCTCAAGGAAACTCTTCCCCTATTTGCCTAAACTTACTATTGAAATACTGTATACAAAAATCCAATTCCTGGAGACACCTGGGTGCCTCAGTGGTTGAGTGTCTGCCTTTGACTCAGGTCTCGATCCCAGGGTTCTGGAATTGAGTCCCGTATCAGGCTCCCCGTGGGGAGCCTGCTTCTCCCTCCGCTGATGTCTTTGCCTCTCTCTCTGTGTGTCTCTCATTAATAAATAAATAAATAAAATCTCTAAATAAATAAAATAAAATAAAATAAAATAAAATAAATCCAATTCCTGGTTTTGTTTTTTTCTGTATTCAAAGGAACTTCTTGTATATACACTTGAAGGTTTATGCATTGCAGTAATAACAGTTTGCTGGTGGATAATAGCTTTTTGGTTCCTTTGACTGTTAGTAAAAACATAATTCTTATTAATAAGGGGATTCAGCAAGTAGAAAAATGAAGCAAGAATAGTTTAAAAGCCTTTCATTTCTAAAATGTTTTATTCATATTGCTTTATATTTTTATACACTTAATTTACTGATCTGACTCACCCTTCATTTTGAGAACTATAAACTATTGAAAGCATAACTGTCACCATAACAGAGGCTGCATTATCTTTCACTTGTCATCTTTCCAATTAGATAATACATGTACAGAGACTAATCTTAATGCAACAGTACTCTGTGTGTACTAAACTTCATGATAACAAATCTTTTTATTTTAAAATATAGGCCTTGAAAAAATGTAGAAGCCAAAAATTCAACCCAGCTAACTCCAGGAGGGCTTGCTGCTTCCAAATGTGGTTCTTGCCATGAAGTAATGGATTACTAACTAGCGCATTTAATGCTTTTCTTTTAAAGAAAATCAGTCCAACAACCAGGACAATGAGTATGTGCTAGAGTGACCCCTTTAAAAAGAGATACATTTGATCATCACACTGCATAAAGTGGGACAAAATGGCAGGATAATTCCATGAGATGATCTTACTGCAGTATTTATTAAGCCTTTTGATTATCTTTGGTGTCTCATTGTTTCTTGTTTTCTAGAACTTAAGGTAAGATCAGTGTTTTTCTTGCCAACTTCATAGAGGGCAGTGCCATATAAAACCATGGGTGGGGTGGATTTCACCAGCTAGGAGATCCAATTAAGGTTGCCATTACCTTAGTGCTGCAGTTATCAAGACTTGGAGCTCTACCTTTCTCTACAGGGGCTTAGCCTCCTTCAGGGGGTCTTGGGTTACTTTTGAGGATACCCAGGTGTTATCTCAAGCTCATTTGTGTCCACTGCTGCTGCAAGCACTTTCTGTAAGTATGCAGCTCCCCCATGTACACCTAACGTGGACTCTCTACCTAGTTTCCTCAGCTTTTGCTTCCAGCAGTGCCAGATTCTCCCAAGGTCCCATGTCTTGGTCTGAAGTACTGACTTCTCCTCAAAGTATCACCCCTGAGTCCTTGAGGAAAGCTGCCATGCCTAGTGTCTCACCACGTGTCTCAAGAAGTCAGTTCCTTCAGCATCTGGCTCCCAGCACCCGATCCAAAAAAACAGACATCTCGCCTCTGCGAGATGGGGAAAGAAACACATTCCTCCTGAATTTTTCAGGAAGAAACAAAACAATTTATCTCACGAGACTCAAACACAGAAGAAGTACAATTCTGCTTACCACACAAAAAAATTTTTAGATTATCTGTAGTAGCAATTTAGTCATTTAGAGTGACACCAATGCAGCTTTCCTAGTAGCAATTGGGCTCTATGGTTAAAGAGTTAAATGATTCCTTTTATGGGGCTCTTCCATTTCAAAGGAAGAGACTGCCCTAAGTCCCACATCCTGTAACACAGAAGGGAAAATTCTTGCAGTTTGAAATTGCTGGCTTTGTTCTTCTAATATCCCCCATTAATATGTTAAAATTATTGAGGACATGTTTCAGGAGCATTCAGGCATAATTACCAAGCTCTATATCTTACGTCTCCCCAGATGGAATTTACATTCTGACGTAAAATAATTAAAATACCAGACAAAGTAGGTGAAACAACGATATCCAGGACATGGGACATCAGGCAGCAAAGAATAGTGCTCCTTGAGAAATGGGAAACAAATGAGGTGAGCACTATGACTGGCCAGATAACTGTCTTGAGGAAGTGTCTGGGTGACAGCACAGGGAGGAGGAGCCCAAGCAGAGCTCAGATGTCTCCCTGAATTGAAGAATAGGAACTAGATGTCTGGGAAGCCAGAGTTCATGAAGTCGAGTACCAAAGAAGCAAGAGCTACATAAAAAGAAAACTCTGGAGATCTGCATATGATCCCTTCAAATCTTGAGCTGAGCACAAGTCAGTGCCTACATGAGAGGAAAGCCCGGGGAAAGAGCCATGCTAAGGGAATAGAAGGAAAAGTGTTCAGACCAAAGTCAAGTCAAGAAATAGGGCTTATTTCCAACAGCTAGAATGGAAAACCTAATATTTTGGGAGTTATTTGTCAGAGCACTAAGGAGAGTTTTGGATCAGTGGAGGGGAAAATTAATCCTGGACTAAATACAGTTCTAGTCCTACCCAACAAAGCTTAAAAGCAAGACCTGCTAGTTGCAAAGTAACCTAATCACACCCCAAAACAAAATTTAGTAATAATTGTAAGAATACAAAAATATCTAATACCTAACAAGGTAAAATTCACAATGTCTGTCATCCAATCAAAATTTTTGATCATGAAAAGAAACAAAAATACAAACAAAAATACAAACTACAATGAAGACAAAAATCAATCAATTAAAACTGATTCAGAAATGACACAAATGTTAGAACTAGTAAACAAGGACATTAAAATAGTAGACATCACTGCATTCCATATGTTCAAGAAACTATAGGAAATACTGAATATATTAAGAAAAGTTGTGAAAGATACAACAAAAACTCAAATTGAACTCCTAGAGTTGAAAACTAAAATGTCTGGGATAAAAAATATACTGGATGGGATTTATTGAAGATAAAATATTATGGAAGAAAGAGTTAGCAAGCTTGAAGACATAACAGGTCCTATTTTAAAAAAAAAAAACTCAAGAAGACAAAAGAATGAATAAAACTTAGCATCAGCTAATTGTAGGATAGCTTCAACTAGTCAAATACACCTGCAATTGGAACCTCTGAAGGAGTTGTAAGAAAGAGAAAGACTTAAAAAATGCTGTAGGAAAAAATGGCCAAAATTTTTTCCAAATTTGAAGAAAACTATAAACTCACAGATACAGAAAACTCACAAATTCCAACCGCAAAGGACACAGCAAACATGAAGAAAACTATGCCAAGGCACATGACAATCAAACCATTATAATGTACAGACTCAATGTCAGCTCTACTCACACCACAGCAGCATTTCTTGTAGAATATGACAAGCTAAGCTTAAAATGTATATGGAAATGTCAATGATAGAACAATAAAACAAAGCCTAAAAAGAGCAAAGTTTGAGAACATTTAGGCGCTGATTTCCAATCTTGCTCTACAGCTACATTAATCAAGCTGGTATAGTATTGATGTAAAGATTGACATATACATTATTAAAATGAATAAACATACCAGAAATAGACTCACGTGTATATGGTCAATTAGTCTTTCACAAAAGTGCTAAAGTTATTTAGTGACAAAAGAATTGCTTTCTTCTTTAAACCAGTGGCATTGGGAAAACTACATTATCGGCATTTTTAAAAAGAAAGAACTTTAAACTTTGCCAACTTTATCTCACACCATAAACGAAAATTAACTCAAAATGAATCACAGACCTAAATGTAAGAGCTAAAGATATAAAACATCTATGAGAACATAGGAGAAAATATTTGAGACCTTGAGGAAAATATTTCTTAGTGTTCAAAAAAAACCCACTAATCTTAAAGGAAAAATTGATGAATTGGGCTTTGTCAAAACTAAAATATTCTGTTATTTAAAGGACATTATAAAAAAAATTTTTGAATAGTCTAAAGACAGAAGAAACCATTAGAAACATATATGACACAGATGTACCTGGCTGGCTCAGTTGATAGAGTACACAACTCTTGATCTCAGAGTTACAGTTTGAGTCCCATGCTAGTTGTAGAGATTACTTTTTAAAAATCTTTTTAAAAAGAATTAAAAAAGAAAGAAATATATATGACAGAATATATAAAGAACTCAGTAATGAAAAAAATTCAACTTTTAAAGAGTGAGAAGATTCAGACACTTCACAAAAGAGGTATAAAAATGACCAATAAGCCCATGAAAATTCTTAACTTTACTGTCATCAGCAAAATAAAAATAGAAATCACAATGAGACACCATCTCATTCACATCTACTAGAATAGCTACAATTAAAAAGACTATGAACAGTCAGTTTTGGACAAGATACAAAGCAATTAGATCTCTCATATATGGTTTATAGGATTATAAAATGATGCAGTGACTTTGGAAAACATAGTTTCCTATGAGGTTAGATATAGGATCCTTATGACCCATTTCTACTCCTAGATATTTACCCTAAAGAAATGAAAACATATGGAATAAGGAGACTGACAACATTTTGATGTTTTACCATGATTTTTGATGTTTTGATAACTTCCAACCCTCCCTTTCCCTCTCTCCCTTTTGCCCATATCTGAGCAAGCCAATAACAAAGCATGGGCACCCCTTCCTTTGGCACTGGAGGGAAGAATGTTCAAAGCACGCAGACTCCAGACCACGGAAACATTCACCTTGGCTCTACCCCCAACCTCAATAAAAACTGGAGCCTTTAGTCTATCTCTTGCTCATGTCATCCTGGACCAGCTTGGGCATTTTCCCTGCTTTCCCATTATGTGAGCATTAAATATTTTCATGCTTTTTTGCTGAGTATGTGGCATCATCAGTCTAAACATCCAAGTCAACTCGCCATGTAGGGTTGATCAAGTCCACAACCAACAACCCTCCCCAACCCCTGATTCAATGCACATCCTTTTTATTCATCTGATATGGAGACTTTTGCCAGTTTTGGAATTCTAAGTTCTCCTTGGGACCTCATTTAACATATGTTACTAATAAAATTTCCATTTACACTTATGCATATTTGCAGTTTCCTACAGTCATAAAAGGAGGTATCTTATTCACAAAATATCCTAAGAGTCACGTATACACACACAAATGCAATCCACCCCTTCATACAACTCTTATTGTGCCCCCTGTGTGCACTAATTTCTGTTCTTCATGCTTATCATTTGACTTACCTCTAGTTACATAGGAGAGAAACAAGTAGGAGCCAGAATATGGCAGAGGCAGCAATTTCAACAAGGATAGTGACCCTACCACCTTATGCCACTACCATTCAACCTTCATCAGAAGGGCCTTCAAAAGTTAATGAGCAAAGAAACTGGAAATGCAATAAGTCTCTCTTCACATTACTACCCACTCTTTGCTATGAAATAGAAGACAAAGATCTAGGACTTTAAGATACTTTAAGATTATCTTCTGATGTGGCCCATGCATTTTTCAAGACACCCAGTTCTCAATCTGCCCAATGTGGAGAATCAACCTGTAGACTTCACTGAAAACCTAAGAAAACTTAGGTAGAGATTGCACGGCTAATGTTGGGCCAATTTTAGTTGTGCTAATTACTAACAAGAAATGGCATGAAACCTTGAAATACGCAAATGAATAAAAGTAATGTCTATTTGCATTAAGCCTACCTTGCAAGTGTTACTTCTCTGGAAGCAGCATGATGTTATTCTACAAGTGGGAAACTTGTATGCAGTGTTGTCTCTTTGCAAGATGACGCACATTTGGATTTCTCTTTTCAAGTAGCAACTCTGGAAGGTCCTTACCAGAGTTTATAATACACACCAGTGAAGATCCCTGGCTCTGGATACAGCTTGCCAGAAGCTGAGTAGTATTCATTTTAAATACAATAATAACTTTGTGGACTAGACAGTATTCATGCAACTGAAAACAACATATGGTCTTCAATAAAATGAAAGGTACACTAGGAAAGGCCAGATCTGAAGAATATTTTTAAGAAGTGGGGATAGAATTAAATTTAACATGTCCTTTCCTAATACAAAAAAAAAAAAAGAAAAAAACAGCAAATTTTATCTGCTTTTTTTTTTATTATTATTCCAAGAAATTCATGAGGGGAAAATGTATGTGACTCTCCATTTTCCCACTCAAAAAGTAATGGTGAGAGCATTCTTTAAACTGCAAAAATAAAAGACTAATGGAATATTTAAGGGCTGCTAGGAGGTACGAGAACCCAACTCACTACAGGCAAGTGTAATGTTACCAACCCCTATCTGCCACTGGAAGTTCTGTATCTCTGACATCTCTAGCCTGTCACATGATCCATCTTAAGAACTTGAGAAATCATGCTTTAAAAATCACGCTTTTCATTTGTGTTGTACCCAATCCCAGACAGAGTTGTGGAAATCAGCACATACCATTTGCCTGGACGAGTAAACCTCTTTCACTTTCTTCCATCTGAAAATTCTATATAGTGTTTCTCAGTAGAAATCATTTACATTTAAGATGTAAAATGGAGCTGTGAAATGTAGTCATGGAAACCATGACAGTAGAGAAAAAAAGGGAGATTTGGGAATTTAGTGAGTGTTTTTGATTTTTCAAATACAATAGTCCCCTTAGCTAGCTCGGTTGTGCCATATGGTGAACTGTGTGTGGTAATTTTCTAAACTTGCAAATAGAATTCTGCAAAACATGATCAACTAAGCCACTGCACTTCAAGTGAGCCCAAATTCCACTCCTGCTCACTGTCCCCAGGGATAGCGGATGCCAACACTTTGCATACTACAAACAAACAAGTAACACCTAGTATTTAATTTTAAGAACCCTCAGAGAGAGATGCATGGGATAGGATGGAAATTCATTAAGGCCAATTTGGGAAGTAGAGAAATGGGTAATTTCAGAAGGCCATAGACCTCTTTCAAAACTCACTGCAGATCATCTCTCTGGAGCTCTAACCTGGCCTGAGATTCAGGACTTGCCCTCCTTCCACCATCCATGATCCATACTATTGCTAGTATTGTCTTCTAAACGTGAGCATTTTCTGTGTCTTTAAATGTAAGTCAGCTTTTTGTGTAAAGAAAATGATCACAAAATCTCCGTGGCATAACAAGGGGCATATATTATTTTCTCATGCACCCATGAGAAACTGCTGAGGCAGTTCTGCTTTGGCCGTAGGTCTGTGGGTTGGGGAGCAGCTCTGCTATAAGCATTTAACACTGGAGCAAGGTTGGAGGGCCAGCAGCTTCTCCAGCATGCCTTTTATGGCAATACCCAGGGGAGGACATCCAGCCATGCAAACACATTTTAAGCCTCTCCTTGCATCACATCTGCTAATATCTCATTGGCCAAGTAAATTACAGAGTCAAGCCCAATGTCAAGGAGAAGGAAGATATGGTTTCCCATGGAGGGAGGATGAGGAAATGAATATTTACTTAACAATCAACCAACTTAGTCAACCAACCAACGCAATCCACCCTTTGGTTCTCAAGTAGTCACTCTCTTCCCACATGCAAAACAAACTCATCCCATTACACTACTAAAAATCACTATCAGAGTCAAAATCCAGGACTACATCTGGTCAGAATGAAGGGTCAAAATCCAAAAAATCTACATGTGGTCTGAATGTGACTCCTTTTGACCCACTGACCTATGAACTAAAAACACAAGTTGTCTGTCCTCAAACACGCATTATACAATGATGAAACTTGGGTAAGATATTCACAACAAACAACTCCTGTTTTTTTAAAGTAATATATGATAGTCACTGTCCATAGCAATTCTGGAACCCTGAAGAGCAAATATTGTTCAGTCTTCAAACTGGGTAGGAAACTTAAATGATCGCTTGCTAACTGCCCTGGCCCCAAAGAGGGGCCAAAATTGATACATACTATAATGCAACTAGAAGGACTAGGAACAATAATGAATGATGTCTGTGCTCTCCCCTTAGGAGGCAGATGAGCCTTCCTGCACAAGCCTACTCATTGCAATCCTGTGTCTGTACAATCATGTGCATCAAGAAAAGGTGATTTGCTTCATCTTCGGCTAATCTGGAACCCACAAATAACAGAATCATGGTCATGGTACTTGATAAGACCTTGGCACTGCTCCCTGGTAGAAGCTCTCAGTCCACCGTTCTCCACAAACTTTGAGTTGGCTCTCCTAGAGGTCCTTCCTCTGCCATAATCCTGCTTGAGTTATTCTAAAGAAGGCATTTGAGGGCAGCCCAGGTGGCTCAGCGGTTTAGCACCGCCTTTGGCCCAGGGCCTGATCCTGGAGACCCGGTATTGAGTCCCACGTCAGGCTCCCTGCATGGAGCCTGCTTCTCCCTCTGCCTGTGTCTCTGCCTCACTCTCTCTGTCTCTCATGAATAAATAAATAAAATCTTTGTTTTTTTTTTTAAAGAAAGCACTTGAAAATAAGCTTTTCTTGGTGGCTGAGCAGTGTCATGATTTTTTGAAGGAAGTGGTTTGATTTGGTTTGATTTTAGCTCAATTCCTGACTGTATAAAACTGGAAATCAAAGGGTCTTTTTATTTTTTAAGATCTTATTTATTTGTTAGAGAGAGAGAGAGAGAGAGAGAGAGAAAGAACAAGGAGTTGGAATGGCAGAGGAAGAGGGAGAGGCGGACTCCCCACTGAGCAGGGACCTAAACACACACACACACACACACACACACACACACACACACACGTGGGGCTAGATCCTAGGACCCTGGGATCATGACCCGAGCCAAATGCAGATGTTTAACCAAGGCACCCCACAAGGAGACTTTTTATATCTGTAACAGTCTCAGTGTCTTTCAGTCTAGGTTTGCCAATATAGGTCTCTCAAAAGCTTGGTTTATCTTCTATGTACTTAATTCAAGTTAAATCCAAGTGCGAAGAGCCACACCCCAAATTCTTTCCAAGGCATGTCTCCCTAGACCAACTGAATTATAGATACTTTGGATATATTAGCATTCTGTGAGACCTTAATTTTTCTAGAAGCCCTTTTGTCCAGCTCAGAGGATCTATCAAGCCACATTTTAATCTGTTGATATATCATTTTTTTCTGTTGATATATCTTAAGAAAGGATGTTAGATCCATTGTTGATCTGGTCTTTGTAATGACCACACTCAGTTTTTATTTAAACAAACAAATAAAAAAAACAAAAAACAAAAAAACCCCACCTTTTATTTTCCAAACCTGAGATTTCTGGGCTCTCTGAATTTCTTCCAAATCCTTCCAAACTAACCAGTTTTTACTGAGCTTACCTTTTTCCTGTAGCATTTTGCAAGCAATAGTTTTACATAATATTTTGTCATTCTATAACACAAATCACCATTTTTCAACTTCCTAAAACAGCTTCCTTACCACTCACTGAGTGATCCCAAAGCCAAAGCCATGCAAAATATTTGAGGTTTTTATGTGGGAGGCTCTCCTTTCCCTTACCAATTTATATATACTCAATTATTGTTACAACAATACTACATAACAATCCATCCCAATCATAAACATTTTTTCCCCATGTTTATGTATTTTCATGCTGACTACTGTTCAACTGATTCAAGTTCAGTTTAGAGTGGTGTCTCTATGTCAGGCTGTAACTTAGCTGGCCTTATTCCCACATGGCAACAGATCCATAGGAAGTGGAAGAGGCTAGTGTCAGGAAAGGAGTTCTACAGATCACTCACATTTCTGTGCATCTTGTACTTAGAGACACTGATTGCCTTTATTCTGCACTTTTCTTTCAAAGATGGATAGCAAACAGCCTTCAAAGATAGAAATAGGGTCGGGGCACCTGGCCCAGTTGGTTAGGTGTCTGCCTTCAGCTCAGGTCATGATCTCAGGGTCCTGGAATCAAGCTCCACATCTGGCTCCCTGCTGAGCAGGAAACCTGCTTCTCCCTCTTCCCCTGCCTGCTATTCCCTCTGCTTGTGCCCTCTCTCTCTCTCTCTCTCTCAAATAAATAAATAAAATCTAAAAAATAAAATAGAAATAGGGTCTCCCTCTGGAATAAAAAGCACACATGCTCATTGTCCTTTACAAAAAATTTGAGTTCCTTAAGCTCAGGCTTTTCACATGCAATGCAACTCACTGTGAGTGCAGATGTCAGCTGACCATCTTCATATCAGCCCACGGAAACTAGGGCTTGGGGAACCAACCCAAGAAAACACAGACCTTTGTTACTGTTAATGGTGTAATAAAGTTCTTTGTCTCTGACATAGAAGTTTCATGTCTCCTGGCAGCATCCATGAAACTTCAGCAGAATAATTTGTTACTTTGCAAATGAGGTAAAATATCTGTCTGACCTTTTTATAGTTTCTAACCATTAGAAGCAAAGCAAGTCACATAGCCAAACCCAATATCTATGGGGAGAGAAAGTATAACTCTCCCATGGAGATGGTGCAGAAGGGAAGGTAGGAAGGGAATATTTGCTGAGCAACAACCCAATGAACCATATCTACCATTGTATAAAATATCACGTCTTCTCATTTAGGATACATGGATTTTATTTAAATAATAATAATACACAAGTGCTGAATCTTAGTAGGATTGAGAAACAAGTAAAAATACCAATGGTTTCCCACCTCTGTAGTGTTTATCCTTTTCTATTTCTTATGGACACATAACCTTTCCTTCTCTATTTTAAAGATTTTCTTATTACTTCTCCCTTCTCCCATCAAAGTCTTTTCTTAGATCTTAACACCAGCTGGAGTTTTTAATATAGGTAGTATTTATGAAAGTCTTAAAAATAAAGAGAAAACTCTTAGAATGGCATTTCAGGGCTGGAGTTGAGTGTAAAGAAGCTGCTGGGACCTCCAGGGGTTCTCTAAAACCAAACTAGAGAGGTAGTAAATGTCATTCCTCTTAACACATCTGCCGCCATTTGGACTCTACTACAGCAGCAGGTATTATTAAAGACAGCATGGTGAAGAATGAGTTTAATTTAGTTTGGAGAGTATGCTATGATCTTATTTGCTCAAACCATGACTGTTAAGTCAACAGCTTTTGTAACAAATTAAGTCTATTTCCTTGAACTCATATAACTACAAGGGATTCATAAAACACTAGAAGCAAACTCATCCCTCATGGACAAGCTGTTCTGCAGTAGGAACTGGATAAGGACTCTCTACTAGGTTTCAGTAAAACAGGACACAAGACTTGCAAACCCATGACAGATTAGATTCTGGAATTAAAGTTGTGTGACTATTTCTGATTAATAGAGAAGGTAATTGAAACTCTAAGAATTTAAGCATTTGAATAAAATAAGGTTCTTGCAAAATTAGAATTGAAATCAAAGTTTGCAAACTAGTGTTTTATCTCTTATATCTTCAACCTACCTACCAATCACACACAGCCATATGCAAGAAATCCTGAAAACAAAACACACCAATCAAATCCTCAGCTCTTGCACAATATTTTTTTAAATATTGTGTGGACTTATTATTATTATCTCAATATTTGCTTACATTTCTTTCTCACTAAGTAGGTATTATATTGAAAGCTGATGATTTTAAAAGGAAATGGACTTTTCTAGATCCTATGGACACCAATATATTACCCAATGTCTAAAATTAGTCTCCACCTTACCTAAGACTCTCATTTATTCGAAGGCATCTTCCCAAATTGAACAAGAAAAGTAAAGTCATCTGGTTTTTGCACTCATCTTTAAAGGTGTAATGGACAGGGGGTGCCTGGATGGCACAGTGGTTGAGCCTTTGGCTCAGGGCATGATCCCAGGGTCCTGGGATCGAGTCCCGTATCAGGTTCCCCGCAGGTAGCCTGCTTCTCCCTCTGCCTATGTCTCTGCCTCTCTCTGTGTGTCTCTCATGAATAAATAAATAAATAAATAAATAAATAAATAAATAAATAAATATTTTTTTGAAAAAATAAGTGTAATGGACAGAGTAAAGAATGATGAGAGCATAGTAGGTGAGTTCGTGGCAAGTGTCCTATAGCGGAAAACAACAGGCCAAAGAGTTAAATAGGACCTAAGCTGTGGGATTCTTTCAATGCTAGGTTGGCAAGTTTAGATTTTGCTTCACAAACTTTTTAGAAGCAAAAAAAAAAAAAATGACACTATCTACATTTTAGGGAGAACTCTTTGGAGCAGAATGAGGAATGGCTCAGAAAGAGCCAACCCTGGAGGTCAGAACAGTTAGAAAATAATGACTGAGCCCTTGAAAAGAACTTACCAAGGTCCTGAGTAGGTGGGTCTAAGTGTAGAAGGAATATTACTGACCTCAACCTGATGAAACTTGGTGACTGATTTTATAATTCTGTAAATTCTAATAAAATTATTAAAATACCTAGAGGTGATGAAGCATCAATAATGAGCATTTTATTTTTTAATAAAATATGAAAAATATAGAGAAAATACTGTGAGTATTTTCACCTAATACCAGCTTTAGAAATAAAATGCTACAAGGATGCCTTGGTGGCTCAGTAGTTGAGTGTCTGCCTTCGGCTCAGGTTGTGATGTGGGAGTCCTGGAATCAAGTCCCATATTGGGCTCCTTGAGGGAAGACTGCTTCTTCCTCTTCCTAGGTCTCTGCCTCTCTGTGTGTGTCTCTCATGAATAAATAAAGAGAATCTTTAAAAAAAAAAAAAAAGAAAGAAAATGCTACAAATATAAATAAAATCCATAATATGCTCTTCCCAAAACCCAATTCTTCCCTCCTGCCAAGAGGCTAACTCCTAAATTTAGTATTTATCCAATCCAATACTAAATTTAGTATTCTCTTTTTCCTATTCCTTTTATCCCTTTCCTTGTCTACTGTCACCACTATTTTTGCTCAATGAGGCTATATTCACTTGCTAAACCACAACTTTAACTATTTGGTTGTAGTATGTCTACATTCTTGAGGAGTTTTCTAACTGACCTCCTTCTCTATACATTGGGCTCTCTCACTATGGTCATAGCAATCCTCTTTTCCACATGTCATAAAGCTACATACGTTTTCCAATTTACTTCTCAAACATGTGTTACAAACCAATTATGTGCCAGCTACTCTGCTAGGCACTAGAAATACAAAAGGCATTGTGATCACTTAGTAGATTATTTGCTGAATAAGACAATAATGGACTCTATTTCTACCCTTAAAAGCACAGAAAGACACAACAACTCTTTGATAAGTGACACTGGTCACAGAAATAAAGGGCTATGGGAATGCAAGCCCAGAAATCCCTTCAAGGTACTCCCCTTATTTATCCCATGTTATATCAGAATCTTGTCACTTAATCTGATGAGTTGGCAATAAACATTTGCAGATTTCTCATAATCTTTGCAGTCTATCTATAAAATATCAGGTCACCTTATTACCCCCAATATTTCTCCAATTGGTCCTCAAGTATGTTTAAAAAACTGCCCAAGAATACAGAACCAGAAAAGACAGAGGTATGCCTATCTGAAAGCTACCAATCCTTTAGGAAAATATTATGATAGTAAAAGTAAGTTTTGGTGTCATTAGCAATCAATTATTGGCAAAACAGTAGTGATAACAATAATAACAGCATAGTGCCAGAAAATGGGACAGCCTGGGCAGTAAGAAGAATGATCTTTGGTGAAGACACATTGTCAAAGGCAAGTGCAGGGACTTTACTTCTAGCATCCTTCATCCATTTCACAGACTACTAAGAATAGGGTAAGGATTCACCTTCAGTATACTTGTCACACCATGCTGTGGTTTCATATCGCCTGAGGCAGCAGCCCTCGGTTGCTGTTTGTGTTAGTAACAGAAGAGTCATTTCCATGGTTCCCTTATGGTTTCTAGAGACAATTATATATATTTTTAAAGCTTGGCTGATTTTATTCATGGAATCCACCCAATAGTTGACTCATTACAAGTGGCATAAGTCCATATTTTGTAATGTATATCAACATCTCACAGTTATGAAGTATTACATTCTAGAGTAGAAAGGTCTTTTAAAAATGATATGCATCTACAGCATTCCTGCTCAGAGTACCCATCTGTAGGCTCCTGTTGCTGATGGGAACCAGGACAGCCTTATTGGCCCTTGCTGGCCACAGCCTCACAGAGGTCCCCAGGACATTACAGAGGCAGAATGGCAAATGATCTCATCTCACCTTAGGTACCAGTGCCAGTGGATGGGAGAAGCTGCAGAGAACAATAGTCTAGATGGAGGGGAGGGACTTAGAGATTCTCAGGAAATACAGTCTATTCTTTAGTGTTCTTTAGGACAGAATGATCGACCCCCTTTATGAACCATCCTCCCAAAAAAATTTCCATGAAAGGTATAATATGTGAGCTGGATTTTTAAGGAAAAATAAGAATTCACCAGGTGGGAAAGTGGGTGAGGGCTTAGCAGATGCAAAAACATTAAGGGATTGGAATATTCTCAGCCTGTATCAAGATGAGTCATGAGGTACACATGCATTTTTATGAGAGATCACGCCATTTACCAGTTTGTGTAGGGCTTTTTCTTAAATGTTATAATCAGGATTATGTTTTAAATTCTTAAAAAGGCTATTTTGGAAGTGATATTTTATTATATAGATAGGTCCCACTTTATTTAAGCATTCATTTACTCTTGGGCATTTAGGTTTTTTTCCAACCTTTTTATATCATAAGCAAGGCTATAAAGAATATCAGTGTATGAATTTCCATCTGATTTTCTGATAATATAGTTAGTATATATTCCCAGAAGTAGAAATGTTCAGCAAAAGGGAATGGAAATACTTCCATTCTAGATATATACTGACAAACTGTTTTCCAGAAAAGTTGTGTCATCTGACTTTCCATCCAGCTATATAAGACAGTGCTTATTTCACCAAATCACTTCCACTAAGGGCTATTAATTTCATCAAGACTTGAGGTAAACTAGTGTCATTGTTTGAATTTATATTTCTTTGAACAATTTCATCCTAAAGCAAAATCATCATTTGTTCTCTGTGCATAGTACCACCCTCTTCTTTTGGAAAAATTGCTCTGACAGGGAGAATATCAATTTCTATATTGCTTCCATCTACATAATCTAGGGAGTGGAAGGAGTACTGCCTAACATTTTGACCTGGTTTAACTGGAGGAGAGGGGGAGGATGGAGGATGAGAGCCCTTAATTTCAGAACCCCCACCTAGTGTTGGAATAACTAACAGTTGCTGCCTCTGTTGTTTGGTAAGTTCCTGTGCATGATCTGGAAGTAGAAGGATGAGAAAAGGAGAATTGACATTGCTCTGCATAATAATGTAATGCTCTACATTGTCTGTAGGGAAAATTTCCTCCCGTTTTCTGGCAGGTACTACTGCCTTTGGTGTGTGTGTGTGTGTGAGAGAGAGAGAGAGAGAGAGAGAGAGAGCACTCTTCATAATTATATAAGTCAGAATTCACATGGTTGCATGTGACAGAAACTGAACTCAAAATAGCTAAAACAATAATAGGCATTGGTTGCTATCAGTAATTGAAATTTAGAAGTTCCATACAGGAAATAAAATGATGAGCACAAGCCCTGTCATTTATTCACTCTTTGTTTAGGCTTTATTTTCCTCTAGACTGGCTTTATTCTCACACAGGCTATCTTTATGCACTGGCCCACATAACCTTCACCAGCTCCAGACATTATGGACGCTTAGTATCCAAGGTATCAAAAATAGAGCATGTCTTTTCCCCAATCATTTCAGCAAAAATCAGAGAAGACTTTGATCAGCCCATCTGAGAATATTTACTCATTTTTGCACCAATCATCAAAGCCAGGAGCTAGGGAATAGCTGAACCATCTAGGCTATGAATGGAAGGATTATGGTCCCCTCAAATGTTGGGACAGTGTATATTAGGAGATGTTTAACAACTGACTCTCTAAGGTAAGAGAAAAGCCCACTTGTAGCAATTCCTGATTTCTACTGTGTAAACGCTCCCCCATGACTGGTTACAAGCTACCAATAAGACATCTCTGAAGGAATAGTGGGAGGAAGTACACACAGTTACCTCTCTCTCCCTGTCACTGGCCCAAAAAAGAATTCCTAAGCAAAAGTACCAGATCCCATAAAAATTGTCCTGCTAAATCTCCAATCCCACTCTATAAATGCTTCGTATACTACATACACATCAAGCTATTTATTAGTCTAACTATTATCAGTTAGACTGATAAATTAGACTTCGGAAAATTTCATCCCAGGAAGTATCCTGATATGGAGAATCAGAACCAGAAGATAGCTAACCCCTATGACAGAGAACAGAATTTTCCTAAACTGAGTGGCAGGTGGTCACAATAGGAACCAAAGAAGAGACTCTCAAGAAAAGGTAGAGGGTAAGGTGGGCTTCAAGACAAAGAAATAATCGACCATGATGACTAAGAAAGATTTTGAAGTTTTCCCTCTTAGGTTTTGGGAATAGTCATTTTTAGTCATTTGATTTAAGGGTTTTTTCTACGTGAAATATTTATACCTATTCCTGAACCCTGAGAGTACCGTCACCTATCCACAGTGGCCAACATCACAAGGTAAGCCACCAATTGAAGGAGGAAAGTAGGCCCAGGGTTTTGGGGGGCAGCATCAAAGTAAGAAGACATCTGAAGCAGAGCTGAGAGGAATGAGAGATTGGAAGTATTGTAGATACATAATGAACCATGGAAGGACTAGAGAGCAGATGAGACAAAATTATCCTTTCCCTCCAAAATACACTAAAGAAAGGTTACCCTTGGAAAGGATATATTTTAATTTTACATGTGAATTCCCAGTCTATGCCCTTAGCTCATTTTTTTTCCTGTTGTACTTTTAGTACTTTTACTTTGATATATGCCATAGTTCAGGTCTCTAGACATCTCTGAGATGAGGAGTTGTACCAAAGCGACTTCTTAGGAAATATTCCTAGGAAAAAGTTATAAGACAGGAAGGGGAGGGCAACCAAAGAACTATGTGGTATCAGATAAAGTCCCATGGAGGAAAACTTTGGCATAACTCCCCAGGAAAACTCTGGGGACAATAGAGATCATACCTCTAAATTGTCCTGATTAGGGGACAAGAGAAATTTTACCCTCCATCCTTGGCTAAAGACTATCTCAGAGTAGGGGCGGGCCCGGGGAGTGGGGGGACAGGCAAGTGGGCTAAGAGAAGTCTCCAAACAAGAACTGCAGGTACCAGTATTTAGAAGGGAAAGCGTACCAGAAGCCAGTGGGACAAAAACAGTAAAGGATCCTAGGGAATATGAGTAAAGCACCAACAGTATTTGCTATAAGTTACTGCATGTGTACTTCATACATTAATGATGTTAACTTGTGTCATACTTATTAGAATATATATCTTCCCAAGAACACCATTGGATTTTTTTTTAAAGATTTTATTTACTCATGAGAGACACAGAGAGAGAGGCAGAGACATACAAAGAGGGAGAAGCAGGCTTCCCGCTGGGAGCCCAATGCGGGGCTTGATCCCAGAATCCTGGGATCATGACCTGAGCCAAAGGCAGACACTCAACCACTGAGCCACCATTGGCATCCCACCATTGGATTTTTAATTCTGGTTTTGTTATTTCTTGATGTACAAATCTATTCAGTGTTTATGTAGAAGAATTTTAATTTTTAATTATAATTTCTTTGAAAAGAAGGGACAACATTAATCTTGCTCATCAGTATCTACCAAAAGGCCTAATGCATAATAGAAGATGAATTAATATTGGAATTATATTGTACACAGAGTTTTGCGTATTCAGTATTTTCCAGTTTGGGAAACTGTTGTTAAAATCCTATCATTTTTCTCACATTTTAAACTGTTGCTCATGAGAGTTCCATTTCAGTGTAGGATGTAGAAAGATACAAGAGACTATCACTCTATCACTCTACCTTAAACACAAGAAATATCTAGCTAGTCTACAAAACCATAAATTTTCTTAAGCTCATCAGCAGGCTGAGATCACAAGATAGACTGTTGCTAAGAGTAACAGCAAAAAGGGGATCCCTGGGTGGCTCAGCAGTTTAGCGCCTGCCTTTGGCCCAGGGCGCGATCCTGGAGTCCTGGAATCGAGTCCCACATCGGGCTCCTGGCGTGGAGCCTGCTTCTCCCTCCTCCTGTGTCTCTGCCTCTCTCTCTCTATGTCTATCATAAAAAAAAAAGAAAAAAAGAAAAAATCTTGACCTCAAAAAAAAAAAAAAAGTAACAGCGAAACTTCGCTTCTGAAGGGGAGGAAATACTTTTGAGTGCAGGATCTTGCTCAGATACAAAGCTGTGCTACAATTGGTTAAGACTGATGGAGGAGCTGGCACCAGGATGCCCACCACAAGCCTCACATTAGGTTACAAGTAGAGTCAATTTTCCAGGGAATGAAGAGAAAAAAAAAAGAGAGAGAGAGAGAGAGAGAGACATCTATATGCTGCAGATATACACGATCTGCTGAAAGGTAAGGGCAGGATAGGAATACTGAGAAAAATACACAACTCCACACCAAGCACAGCAGAGAAGTAGCTCACTGATGAAGGAAAAGAAAGGCTATACCCACTGAAGGCAGTGATAGCAGCAGATCTCAAACCCAACTCAAGTACAGACCAGATCGAATCAAAGACCTTACTAGCAACTTGAAAGGAAAAGAGGCTTGCCCATTTCTACGCAAGAACAATACTTATCTACTCTCTGCTCTTATACATGCAGTATCCAGCATTCTATAAAAAATTATGAGACACATATAAAATCACGGGGGGAGGAAAATCAGTGTATTGTCAGAAGATAAAACAAATAAAAGAAACCCAGAGATGCCCCAGATAACA
Source organism: Canis lupus dingo (assembly GCF_003254725.2). Classification (NCBI taxonomy): domain Eukaryota; kingdom Metazoa; phylum Chordata; class Mammalia; order Carnivora; family Canidae; genus Canis; species Canis lupus. Next base: position 14,569,598 of record NC_064271.1, read on the forward strand.
CACAAGGACACTATATAACTATGATTATTAATATGTTCAAGAGCCAAATGGAAAATATGGACAACATGTGTGAACACATGGGGAATTCTGCAGGGAAATGGAAACAATAATTAAAAATCAAAAGGAACTGCTATAAACAAAGATTATGCCACAATAGAACTTTGGCATACATACAGAAAAAAAATGGATAGAACTGAACAGAGAAATAAACAAATTTATAATTAAAATTAGAGATTTCAATACTTCCCTCTCAGTAGTCAATAAATAGAACAAGTAGAAAATCAGTAAAGATATTGGAGACTTGAACATTACCAAAGAAACTGACTTAATTGACATTTATAGAACACTCTATTCATCCCCAAACAATACATTCTAAGGGCACATGAAACATTTACCTAGACAGGCCATGTTATCAGATAAAAACAAACCTCAATAATATGAAGGGAGGGACGCCTGGATGGCTCGGAGGTTAAGCATCTGCCTTTGGCTCAGGGTGTGATCCTGGGATCCAGATGGAGTCCCGCATTGGGCTCCCCACAGGGAACCTGCTTCTCCCTCTGCCTGTGTCTCTGCCTCTCTCTCTCTCTCTCTTTCTGTCTCTCTCATGAATAAATTAATAAAATATTTAAAAAATAATATGAAAGGAATGAAATCATAAAATATGTGTTATCTGACCACAGTGGAATTCACCAGAAATCTGTGAAATCTCCTCACATATTTAAGAGTAAATGATACATTTCTAAATAGCCCACAAGTTTAAGGGGAAAAAATAAAATTATAAAATATTTTAACTTGAATGCAAGGAAAACACAACATATCAATATTTATCAGATGCAATAAAATGGTACTTAGAGGAAAACTTATATCATTAAACACTTGCATTAAAAAAGAAGAAAGAAAGAAATGACCTAAGGTTTTACCTTAAGAAATTAGAAAAAGAAAAAAAATTAAAATGAAACCTGCAGTAAGCAGATCAAAAAAAATGATAAAGGTAATTTCTAATGAAATGGAAAACTGAAAAAACAATAAAGATCAATGTACTCCAAGGCTAATTCTTTGAAAAGATCAATAAATTTGATACATCTCCCACCAAACTTGATCAGAAAGAATGAATATTGGAAAATGAGGGGAGATGGTTTTGTTGGGCTGAGGAAAAGACTTGAATTAGCAATATCATAAAGAAAAAGGAGGGCATCACTACACTCCCTACATTTTAAAGGATAAGGAATATCACAAATAATGGTATGCCAATAAGTTTAAGAATCTAGGTGAAAGGTACAAAATCCAGGAAAGGCACAAATAAGCAAAACTTATTCAATAAGAAATAACCTGAGTAGTGGTTCAACACTTTCCCACAAAGAAAATCCCAAGACAATTTGACTTCACTGGTGAATTACCAAATATTTAAGTAAGAAATAATACCAATCATTCCAAACTTTTACAGAAACTAGGTAAGGAGAAAATACTTTCCAACTTAATTTAATGAAGCATTTATTACTTTGATTTCAAAATTAAAAAAAAAAACATTAAAAGAACAAAGCTCAGCCAATGCACCTGGGAGTCCCCCCAGATCTGTCTCTTGCTTCAACAGTGTTTGGACAGAACAGACCGAGAGACACCCCATCTAGGGTATCTCCAACCTTTTTCCTAATCTTAACCTTCAGAGCCATCTTCCCAGCCACCTTCTGCCTCCAGGACCAGCCAACACCCTATTCTGGGCTTAGCTCCTTATTATCCATCAACCATAAGCTCCCAGATACATCAGAATTATTCCACAGAGGTGGAGGCAGCCGTCCAGCACCTGGTCCACATCCATCTGTGGGTCTCCTACACCTATCTCTCTCTGGGCTTCTATTTCCATCGCAATGGTGTGGCTCTGGAGGGCGTGGGCCACTTCCTCCTCAAATTGGCTAAGGAAAAGTGTAAGGGCACTTTGCACTCCTGAAGGTGCAAAACCAGCACAGCATGGACACCCTCTTCCAGGGCATGCAGAAACCCTCCCAAGATGAATGGCATAAAACCCTGGACACCATGGAAGCTGCCATGGTTCAGGAGAAGATTCTGAACCCACGCCTTTTGGATGTGCATGCCCTGGGTTCTGCGCCACAGACTACCAGCTCTCAGACATCCTGGAGATCCACTTCCGGAATGAGGAGGTGAAACTCATCAAGAAGAGGGGTAACTACCTTACAAACCTCTCCAAGGTGGCTGGCTCCCAGGCTGGGTTGGGTAAGGATCTCTTCCAAAGGCTCACCCTCAGGACGCCTGGTGGCTCAGTGGTTGAGCATCTGCCTTCAGCTCAGGTTGTGGTCCCCAGGGTCCTGGGATCCAGTCCCACCTTGGGCTGCCTGCAGGGAGCCTGCTTCTCCCTTTGCTTGTGTCTCTGCCTCTCTGTGTGTCTCTCATGAATAAATAAATAAAATCTTAAAAAGAAAGAAAGAGAAAGAAATAAGAAGAAAGAAAGAAAGAAAGAAAGAAAGAAAGAAAGAAAGAAGAAAGAAAGAAAGAAAGAAAGAAAGAAAGAAAGAAAGAAAGAAAGAAAGAAAGAAAAAAAGAAAGACTCACCCTCAATCATGACTAGGAGCCTCTGAAGGCTAGCAGCCTTGGAGCGCTCCTCTGGGATTCCCCCTGGTGCTGGGGCTTATGCCTGAGCCTCTCCCTGCAGCCACTGCGCAGCTTTTTAACACCTTGGAGCCCTCTCCCAAGCTGTGGACCAAATGGAAACTATAAAGCTTTTTGCAGAAACAAACAAAAACCACAAAACAAAACAACAACAAAAACACAAAGCTCAGATGAAAATCCGTAACAAACACAGACACAAAAATCCTTAAAAAGAATTAGCAAACTTAATTTAGTAATAATTTAGTAAGATAGATACATAGATAGATACATAGATAGACAGATAGATATCACAACCATCATTTACCCTGGATCTGAAAGTTTTTCAACATTTGGAAACCAATCAACATAATTCACTATATCACTATATCAAAAGACTAAAACAAAAGCAAATGATCATCTCAGGAGATGCAGAGAAAGTATTTGCCAAAGTTTAACAACAATTCTTGAAAAGCATCTTTTAGCAAACTAGTAATAGAAGAGAACTTTTTCATTTTGATAAGGGGCATAATTATGGGTTGAATTATAACCCCCCCCCAAAAAAACATGTTGAATATACCTATATACCTAGTGCCTCAGAATGAGACCTCATTTGGAAATAGGGTGTTTGCACATGTAGTTGAGTAAAGCTGAGGTCTTTAGAGTAGCCCTTAATTCAATATGACTTGTGTCTTCATAAAATTGAGAAATTCAGACACAGAAACAGATATGAATAGAAAGAAGACTGTGTGAAGAGATGCAGAAAGTGCCATGTAAAGGATTGAAAAAATGTACTTATAAGCCAGGAAATGCCAAAGATTGCTGGCAACCCTTAGAGGCTAAGAGAGGGGCATGGAACAGATTCTCATTCACAGTTCTCAGAAGGAGCCAACATTGCCTGCACCTTGATTTCAGACTTCTAGCCATCAGAGTAGTGAGACCATAAATTTCTGTTATTTGAAGTCATCCAATTTGTGGTACATTATGGTGGCCCTAGGAAGTTAATACAGGCAGGTAGCTTTTAAAAGAAAAATAGCAATAACAAAAATATCATTAACATCACACTTATGGTGAAAAACTGAATGCCTCCCTACAAAGAGCAAAAACAATACAAGGATTGGGTGCCTGGGTGGCTCAGTCGGTTAAGCATCTAACTCTTCATTTTGGCTCAGGTCATGGTCTCAGAGTCATGAGATCAAGCCCAAAAACGGGCTCCATGCTGAACATGGAACCCACCTAAGATTCTATCTCTCCCTTGGCCCTCCACTCATCTGTCTTTCTCTAAAATAAATAAATAAATAAATAAATAAATAAATAAATAAATAAATCAAACAAGACAAAGATAAAACTTCTGCTTAATAGTGGACTGGAGGTCCTGGCCACTGCAGGAAAAATATAAATAAAATACACAGAGAATGGAAATGAAGCAATAAAGCTGTCTTTATGAGCATATACATTGGTTTCATCTACAGAAACAATCCCAAAGAACCTCAATAAAACCAAAAAACTGCTATATCTGATAAGTAAATTTAGCATCATTACAAGACACGCAAAGTAAATATACAAAAAAATTGCATTTCTATATATTAGCAGTAAACAATTGGAAATTGAAAAAAGCCTGTCACTTCCAAAAGGGTCAAAAAGCATGAAATATTCAGGGATAAACCCAGCAGAATATGTTCAAAGTTTTTATAAAATATATAATGGGGGGCAGCCCCGGTGGCTCAGTGGTTTAGCGCCTGCCTTCAGCCCAGGGCCTGATCCTGGAGACCTGGGATCGAGTGCCACGTCGGGCTCCCTGAATGGAGCCTGCTTCTCCCTCTGCCTGTGTCTCTGCCTCTCTCTCTCTCTGTGTCTCTCATGAATAAATTAAAAAAAATATTTAAAAAAATAAAGTAAAATAAAATAAAATATATAATGGTATTTATATAAAATATATAAATGGTAATATATATTTATATATCATATATTATATACAATTTATAAATATTTATTTATAAATATATAATAAATATTTATATAATATATTAATATATAGTTATATAAATAAATATCTATATATAATATAATATATGTTAATATATAATCATATAAATATATAATATATGTTAATATAATTGTATATGAATATGAAATATACATAATAATATAAATGGATAACATATATCAAATGATTTTTGACAAAGGTACCAAGATAATTTAATGGAGAGAAAAGATCTTCTTTTCAAGAAATAGTTCTGAAAGAACTGCATGTTATAATTAAAAAAAGAAAAGAACTTCAACTCTTCCATTGCATCATATATAAATTAACTCAAAATGGGTCATAGAACTACACGAAAATATTAAAACTATAAAACTTCCAGAAAGAATATATGAGACAAAGTCTGTGACCTTGATATAGAAAGATTTCTTGGAAAAGATACAAAAGCACAAATCATAAAGCAAAATATTAATAAATTGGACTTTATCAAAATCAAGAACTTTCGCTCTCTTAAAGTACTATTAAGTAACAGAAAAGACAAATCACAAACTGGGAGAATCTATTTGCAAAATAATCTGATAAGTGATTTCTATCCAGAATATACAAAGAACTCCTACAACTCAATAAAAAGAAAACAAATCATTAAAAAAATGACAACAGATTTGGACACTTTACTGAAGAAAATGCATGACTGACAAATAGGCACATGCAAAGAAGTTCAACATTAGTAGTCATTTGGGAAGGCAAATTAAGATCCCAAGTGCTTGGGACAGGGTGGGCCTGGGTTGCCCAAACCTTGGATATTCCAAAGAAAGTCCTGTGTTTTCGACTGACCCCTGGAATATTCCATGGATATTCTTCCTGCCTCCTGACAGTGTTTTTGTATGTCTGAGCCCTTGAGTCATGCTACATTTATGTTGGAAACCTATTTTTTACGCCCAAGGCCTTGGATCACACTGTTCCAATTTGACCAGGCAAGCTTATCCTGACAAAGCAATTTGTAGGGAACACCTGGTTTTGCTGGAGGGAGAGGGAGGCCCTGAATGAGGGTATCTGAGGTCACACAAGTGCAGCCTACCTACATTACTGAATCCCCAGTAAAAGTCTAGGCACCAAGGCTCCAGTAAGCTTAGCTGGCAACATTTCGCACATGTCATATGTCATTGCTGGAAGAATTAAGGCATGTTCCCTGGAGTGTGCACCTGGAAGCTTACACTTGCTATCCCCTGTACTTAACCCCATGTACTTTTTCCCTTTGCTAACTTTAGTGTACATTCTTTCACTGTAATAAGTTATAACCATGAATATAACAGCTTTTTTTGAGTCCTATAAAGTTCCTCTTGCAAAACACCAAGCCTAAGGGTGGTATCGCCACCCCTCCCACTCACCGCTGGCTGATGCAATGAAACAATATTACATACCGACTTGAATGGATGAAATGAAAAAGATTGACATGTCAATTGACAATCTACAATTTGGCAAGGATTGAAAGCACCTGGAACTTTCTAGATTGCTCGTGGGGATGCAAAATTATACAGCTTCTTTGGAAACAACTTGGCAGTTTTTCATAAAGTGAAATACACTTATCATATGACCCAGCAATCCTATTCCTAGATATATTAACAAAGACATGAAAGTATATGTCCACACAAAGACATGAATGCCAGTGTCTTTGTCAGCCTTATCCATAATTGCCAAAAATGTCAAATATTCAATGCCTGGTAGATGGACAGATGAATTGGGGAACATCCATAGAATAGAATAGAATAGAATAGAATAGCATAGAATAGAACAATAAAAAGGAACAAATTACCAATATATGCAACAGCATAGATGAATCTCAAACACATTATGTTATATGAAAGGGGAAAGACAAAGAAAACTATATACTCAATTTATCTGACATTTGGTAAAAAAAAAAAAAAAAAAAAAAGCAAAACTATAGAGACAGACATCAGATCAGTGGTCATGGGGGGCTGGAATTAGTAAAGGGGAGATTGCAAAGGGGGATGAAGGAAATTGGGGTAATTATTACATGACTGTATATATTTGCCAAAACCAAAAGCATCTTACAGGTCTAAAATTAATCCATGGGGAATATGTCTGATAAAATGCATTTTCTGACCAAAGAAATCAAACCATGATACATGAGAACTAAGTACATATTCAAGTAAGATGTTCAGGGATAGAAACTCTTGCCTGAGTTCTGTATGCCTAGCACAGTGTACTTAATAAATGCTAATAACTTGAAAAGTCTCTCGTAAATCATGCAAAATATTCCACCAAAAAAATTTGTCTTGCTTAATTTAATCATTTCCCTATTGTTGGACATGTCAGTAGTTTATTATAAGTGGTGTCACAAGAACATAGTTATATGGCTTTTTCCTATCTTTTCTTAAGTTATTTTTATATAGCTTTTATTTTTTATTTTATTTCATTTTATTTTTTTGTGTTACAGAGATTGTAGAATCCCTTGGATTTCTACCTTTTTATCTATTTTACTAATTTCCTTGAAAAAACAAGAACTTAAATTTCTCTGGAACTTATTAAGTTAAAACCTAATTTTTTTTTTCTCTATCATTGCTTTCAACTTAGAATGCCATTTTCATCCACATATTTGAGCTAAAATCTTCTTTGCTCCATATCTGTTTTGTGATCTTTAAGGACTGGGTTAAAATTTAGCACAATTACACTGCTACCACTGTTACACTATTGTAACATTTACATACTGCTTTGTAATGATCTGTTTGTCTGACTTTCCCCTGGTATGGTGAGATTCTCGTGAGAAGAAACCATTGTTTATTATCCATCCTCCGTTGCTCCCATCTCTACAGTGTTTGGCGCATAGTAGGGACTTGAGAAGGGGATCTCTGTAAGGGTCTGGACAGCTAGGCCCTATTTCCTGTCCTACCCAGCCCCCAACTCCACTTCCACTGTGTGAACACGGGCCTATTCATTCCTCTTTTCCATACAAGAGCAACCCCTGTTTTTCAATGTCTTGTGGTATAACCCTAAAAGAATAAAGCAAATCTCACCAGAGAAGCACTTGAGTTGTGCACATTTCTTTCTTCTTTGCCTCTCATGACATTGGGAGGCTTCATTAAATTATCTGTAGTGAAGGAGTTTCCTTTGCTGTAAGCTAGCATAGCCAGACAGTATAGGTCACAGGCTCTCTGGAAACAGAATTCCTGGGATGAGAGGTGAGTTTTGCCACTTACTAGTCACTAGTAAGTTACTTATACTTACTAGTTTTGGAAAGTTAGTGCCTTTCCCTATAAAACAGGAAAAGTGCAGTTTTGATAGGATCATTTTTTTAAAAATATTTTATTTATTTATTTGATAGAGAGAGCACGCACAACCAAGAGAAGCAGCAGCAGGAGAGGGAGAAGCAGACTCTCCGCTGAGCAGAGAGCCCAACTTGGGGCTCGACCCTAGGACCATGACTTGGAGCTGAAGGCAGAGCCTAACTGAGCCGCCCAGGTGCCCCTGATAGGGTCATTTTGAAGATTGCTGAGATAAAGTATATTAAGACCCCAGCAGCTCCGAGCACACAGGAAAGCACAGTACAGACGAGATCTCCCTCATTAACTATGTTCTCCACTATCCCCCCTTTCCTACTAAAGCTCCCAGCAGGTTGTTTCACGCCCGCTAGCACTCTGGGAAGGCGGCTGGCCTGTGGCAATGTGGAAACGCATGTGTCCTGTGCATTGGTCTCGCTGGCAGGGCAAAGACCACTCCCTTGGGTCTCTGGCCACGATCTGAATGAGGGGCTGCCCTGAATCCCCTCTATGTCCTGCAGTTCTGGGATTATCCCGTTAGGCCTCCGTGATTGATGGAAGAGCCTTCACAGCAGGCTTTGCTCTTGTGCTCTGTTTACACAGATGAACCATTATTTTTCATCTCAATTCTGTCATCAGGGTCCCTCAATCATCACTTGGTGCTTCTTGCCTCTTATGTATGTGATGAAAGGTCTGAAAGCCTGGAGACCACCCTTGTTCTGGCTTCATTCATGCTGTGATTTCTCACCTATTCAAAACTGTTCTATTTGGGTGTCATTCTAGCAGCTGGCTTCCTCCTGTTCTTTTTATTTCTCTTGTTTGCTTTACAAATTAGAGAGAAAAATTCTTTCCTGTTTTTTTCTTTTTTTTTAATCTCTGTCATGGGGCTGAGGGCTGAAAGGAAGCTGGTTTTCAAATGTATCTTTCTGGATGCCCCAGAAAACAGGAATTCTAAGGGAACTATAGAATTTGCTTTTAAGATTAAGTACACCTGGGGCTGTACCTGCTGGGTTTCTAGGTTGTAAATAAATACTAAACTAGGAGCTGTTTCACCAGGATTTTAACTACAGGCTCATTTGCTTCTGCAAAATACTGAGTGAGACTCATTTCTGAAATGACTGGTGAAGAGAGACTACAAACCCTGTATTCTAAGCAAATGGTATAGCCTCCCAAGGCCATCCACCATCTGCCAGCCAAGTGTCTAAATTGCTACAGCTCAAATCCCACTTCAGTAAACAACATTAACCAAAAGGTTCACTTTGCTGAATCAATTTCAACTCCTGAAAAGTGGTCCACACTGACATTCAGTGTGGTGTGGGGGGGAAAACATCCTTTTAGAAAAAGGATCTGAGTTTGAGTAATTTGAGGGAAAGTCTGAGGATTAATAATATTGAAATTATAATAGATAATGCTTATTGGGAACTTACTCTTTGCTGAGCCCTGAGCTTAGCACTTTACCAATACCATCTTGTCGAATCAACTTAACCCTTTATGGTTACTACTAACACTGCCCAGTTTTGCAGATAACCAAAGTAAGACTTAGAGAACTTCAGTGAGTTATGGAAACTCACACACAGACTGCTGGGTTTGGAGCTTTTATCATTTAAATAAGTCACTTAATGGTGGTGTATGTCAACTTTACCTATCTAAGATAGGTATCATAATACATACCCCAATATATTCTAGTATCTTCCAGGGTTGTAATGGAGATCAGAAAAGAGAATGTTGCAAGGAGAGGGAGTGCTATATACACACTTATCATACATTTATCACTATAGTATTATTTTCCTTATTCCCTGGCTGAATCAGACTTCAGGGCTCTATCTAGAATAACCTAGATCTTGTTTTTGCTGTTTTTTGCAAACCTCACTTCCCATACCAACAACCAGCCCCTGTGGCCCTTCTGAGGGCTGGCCTGGGACAACTGAAGCTGCTGCTGCTTCAGACATTCATGTGCATGAAGGGAGGGAGGCCTTTGTCCAAAAGCTCACGTTGAGGAAGTGAGAAAGGACAGCTCACCTGCTCAGGTCAGGACAACTAAGGCATAAGCTACTCTGCAGAGCATCTCTGCAAGATTGGGGCTCTAGAAGTTAGTCTGAGATTGTACTTTTGCATGGCTTTTTTCCCCTTTCCTGTCCCATCCTGCTCACTTCCCCACTAGTATCTCCCGGGAGCCCTTCCTTAATAAAGTACTTTTACAGTAATCTTCCACTTAATATCTGCTCCTGAGGAAACTAACCTCTAGATTTTTGCCACAAAGTCTGAGAATAATACCCAACTGTCCAGGACCCACTAACATGGACACTCTCATTACTTGCCTTTGTCCTTCCTTCTGCCCAAGCTCAGTGTCACTCTCTAGTTGAAGGTGGTGAAAGGTTCTAGACTCAACCTGCTCTTACCCTTCCATCCTTGCCTTTCAGCTGATGAAAACAGAAGTTGAGGGTGGAGGCAGGCTAGGAGTAGACTGTGCCATTTGCTTGGTACCATGCCACATCTCTTCCTGAGGCCACATAGGAGATGGGAGGAAGGGGGAAAGAGGAGAAATTAATGGGGGAGATCCTAATGAACATTCCCAATATATTATTACATCATACTACTCCATACCACATTGATTTTTTTAGTTTTTGTTTATTGCTGATTTGCTTTTTACTCATTGGTTTTCACTGGCCAAAATTTTGGGAATGAAGATTCCCAAAAGCCACACCTGCCCTCCTCTCTTTTGTCTGCTCTTATTCTCTTTTGAGTGGCAAATAGGGGGCTAGAAATATAATTCCATGATACCTGGTCCCTCTCTTTGACTCTCTTATCATGAGTTGGACAGGATTGTTGGGGTGTGAAGGAAATGAAATATGAAATTCCTAAGTGAAAAATAAAATCTCTGAAGAGCAGAAGGATTAATCTTTTGATCAGCCAGATATATTTCACAATACGGTAATTTCAGTTTGGCTTATTTGTTCAAGCCACAGCAGAGAAAAAATAAATAAAAATCTGAACTCTCAGAGTTAGTGCATCCTTCTGCTTGAGTGTCTATAGGCCCAAAATAGCTATAAGAAACTATTTTCAGGAAAGTATTGACACAGTGATCCTAAAATGAATCTTCCCAACTGCTTCATATTATATATTTAGAAGGAAAGTGTTTGTGTTGTTTTCCTGTTCTAATGAATCAAATCTGAATGTTTAATCATCTTTCAAACAACAAATGATCTTTATTTTGACAGATGTCCTTCTTGGCCAGGACTTTGAACCCAAGTACCTAGAGTGAAACAAGACAGCCATTTTCGTGCCAGCCAAGGAAGCAACTCTGAAGCCTTGCAGATAACAGAATCATGGTACAGCCCAGCCTACTGCCTGGTGCAAGCTATGTGAGGCTCAAACAGCCAGAACATTCCACCTCTCCAAAGGTCCTGTCAGGTGCATGTTGACAAATAGTTGGACTGATTGTATTTTACTTTTGGCTAATAGATTTAAGTTTGTAATTAATGACTGAGGCAGCTGGATTTAAAAAGAAAAAAACTGAGATGGCTTGAAAAAGAAGGTTGCTATAGGAAAAGAGGATCAATTTCTAACAAGTTTGAGAAAAAGAAAAGATAATTAAAAATTCTATAAATAATGCTAAGTTAGGGTCCATAGTAATGAGTTACATCAAGCTTCTGAGAAGGAAGAAACATGAAACCCAAGAAGAAGGAGCATCAATGCTTTTAGGTACACTGGATGGAAAAGACTGAATCCCATTTCAGAATTTCTCCAGGAAAATGTTAAATGATGGTTATAAAAATATTACAGCAACTTTAAAATAATAAAACTATTGTTACATAATATCACATACAGGAGGAAATGCATATGCATGATTTCATTCAATCAATGATTATATCTGCATGTATGTTAAGATCTACATGAAACTGCCAGCGGTCCAGCTACATCTAGAACATTTTTCCCCCTTCTCTGCCTTCAAAACTTTCTGTAATATTATTAAATTACTCATAAAAATGTGAAAATATAAATCCACTTAAAATCCATCAATTTGGGGGGCACCTGGGTGGCTCAGTCAGTTAAGCGTCTGCCTTCAGCTCAGATCATGATCCTCAGGGTCTGGGATTGAGTCCTGCATTGGGCTCCTTGCTTGGCAGGGAGCCTGCTTCTCTGTTTCCCTCTGCCACTCGGTCTGCTTGTGCTCTGTGTGTGTGTGAAATAAATAAACAAACAAACAAACAAATAAATAATCTTTTAAAAAAATCCATCAACTTAAAAAAGAGTGCATAGGCACACTTTACTGAGCTCAAATCGAGCCTGTCTGCAGTCATGCTGCTGTTACCACTACCTACTCTGTTCCCTGAAACTTGTAGAACAGAGTTCAGTAGTTTGAGGAAAATTCCATAAACAATAGCAAAGCTCCCCTCAAACTGCTGCATCATCAATAATCATAGGCAAGTTTGACGTAGTAATACTGAAGAATTAGACCCTGTAGTGCAACCTAGTTTTAGTGACATGTGACCAATTTATTCTGCTTCTGGCTTCCTTTTTAGGTATGCATAGTGATATGTGATAAAAGACATCCAATCAAAGTCTAATTGAAGCTAAAAGAATTCTTTTCAACAAGGATAAAATGAATATTCCACCTGATAAGGAGTTATTATGCTATAGTTTATTTGGCAGCAATTTTTCTTCTTTAGTGGTATATAAAATAATGGCAAAAATTCTTGCCACCAGTGGTGGCTTAGATTGAGTGAAACACAACCTTCCAGGTGATCAAGCACAGGCATGTCTAGTAGATTTTGTAGCTACCTTGGCAATCATGCATTATTTTGTAACTACTCTCTCCTCCTATTTGGTTTAACATCATACCCATTACTTAGGGCAATATAATTAACCAAACTAACAGGTAGTTATAAATGAATAGAGGTCTTAAAATCATGAAAGCCAGTGAAACGATACTGAGACTGAGATGGTTAAAAATAATTTCAGGTACCAAGGACTTCTTATGCCTTCTAATCATCTGGGAGAAATAATTGATCGTTAGGACTAGGAAGAATTGAAGTTGCAGAGAACTCTAGCTCCAGGGAGCATGTCAGATGAACACCCCACCATCACACACTGTGGAAGTCTCTCTCTGGGGAAAAGGATTGTGCCTGGGGGAGAGCATATGCTGAAGGGGAAGAAAAGATGTCAGAAGAGGGAGAAAAAGAAGAGAGTCAGAGGGTCCACTTTATAGAGGAATATGAGATCCCTGCAGTCATTAGTTTAGCAAATATCATTGAGGACCTATGTGCCAGGAACTGTGCTGTGATGAGAGGATTAAACAATGAGGAACAGCCAGTCCCTATCCAACTAGTCTAGTTGGAAGAAAGACTATAAATAATTACCCAACCATGAACTGAAGACAAGATGTAAAGAGCGCTCCTGGAGTTCAGGGGGAATGAAGGGCCATTTGCAGACACTACCCAATATTTCTTCTCCTGGTTGGTGGTACACAACTATGTACAGAGTTTGTCCTCCAAAGTAGGGGATGAGAGGGACAGGGAGCATGAACTATAGGGGTGATGGCTGTATTTTCACTATCTCCATAGAAACAAAACTAGGGAAACAATGGCTGACTGAAGTTGACCCTTGAATAACAGGTTTGAACTGCGTGAGTCCACTTATGTCGGGATTGTTTTTTTCTAAGCACAGTATAGTACTGTAAATATATTTCTCTTCCTTATGATTTTCTTTTTTAAAGAAGATTTGGGACACCTGGGTGGCTCAGCAGTTGAGCATCTGCCTTTGGCTTAGGGAGTGATCCTAGAGTCCTGGGATCAAGTCCTGCATCAGGTTCCCTGCATGGAGCCTGCTTCTCCCTCTGCCTATGTCTCTGCCTCTCTCTCTCTCTCTCTCTCTGTGTGTGTGTGTGTGTCATGAATAAATAAATAAAATCTTTAAAAATAAAAAATATTTTATTCACTTATTTGACACACAGAGAGAAAGAGAGATAGAGAGCACAACCAGGGGGATTGGGAGAGGGAGAAGCAGGCTCCCTGCTGAGTTGGGAGCAGACGGATGAGTGGTGAGGTGAACAATTCTGAGAGGATGGGGGCATCAGAAGATTCTCAGAGATGAGAATTTCCAATGGTACAGGACATTGATAACTTGGCTATGGCAAGGACAATAGCCTTCGTCTTGGGCTGTCAGCAGAAAGACCAGGACAGGGCCAGATCCCGGCAGGCACCAGCACCAAATACCCAATGGATCCCAGGGAATGAGATTTCAAAGGTGTAGCCAATACTTGGAGAATAGCACACAGGCCAGAGCCACCTGCTCTTATCAGCCCTCCCTGTCAACAAAGCTGTCTATGATTTTCCCAGAGCGCTAATGAACCAATTTGGGAAGGTGAAGGGAGAAAGAGCAGTATGTAACAAAAAGGAATCACTCCCAAAAGGGACTGGATCTTTGAATTGGTTAAATATTTACCAAGGGATATACTGCAAACTAGAGGATAGGATAATGAATTATGTTTTTATAGAAGACTTTAGTTTACCCCTCCCCTCTCCCTACTTCATCAAAGAGAAGGAGAGCTCTGGTGCCAGATAGCATCAGTTATAAGCCACGAAGGAAGTTACATTATTTTTTGCACATCAGAAGGATTCTTGGAAATAGAGGGTTAAAAAGCATAATCACAAAATTCAGATGTGTAGTGATTATTTCTGACAATAAAATTCTCTGGGGCCTGTAACATTGAATTTTCAGAACTTTATAACTTTAAAAAATTCCCCAGGTGTTTATATTATCCTTATTTTTTATTTTTTATCTGTTTTTTCTCTGAAGGAAGGACTAGGATGAGGGGGGTGGGTACCAGATATTTGTTATGTCTGAAATCAGCAAAGTGGGTGGGGAGGAAGTCAGCCGTGTTCATTCAAAGTGGGCAGAGTATTCTATTCCATTCTCATTGGAGTAAACAGCACATATTCCTTAAGGTCAAGCAAGTACAGAATCTCAAGCATGAATAATTAATAAGGATGTACAAGATGTCAGAGCTCACGTTCCCTGGATTTGCTAAGATACAGATAAATTGGAATCTGACAAAAACAAATTGTGTTTAATAACCCTTAAAGACGTGATCTCTGAAGCATTCTGCACTGCTCTGGTTGTCCCTTGTCCAACTTCTTCTATCTTAATTTATAGTTGACAAAGACTACTAAGAAAAAAGTGTTTGAACTTAAGTAATAAAATCAGTTACAAAACCACTTACTTTATCACATATTTAATGTGCTCCCCTACCACTTTTATATATATATAACTTTCTAATCTCTCTATTTGGGGTAGACACATAAAGTATCATTTAGTTTCAGCTGAGAAAGCATCTTCCAGAGCCAGCTCTGGGATCAGCATCATAGAGTGAATCATGCCTGCGAACTTTCTTGATTAAGTGAAAGAGAGGGGTGGTAGAAACTAGCTTCATTTACAGCAGAAAAATAAAAATGCCCTCTTCTATCTCAAAAGCAGAACTTTCCAAGTCTGGACATAGTTCTATCCTGGGCAAAATTATGGCGCCAGGGAGAAATTACTTGCTATAAGATTCTTGTATTCCTCCAAATTTGTATTTACTATTTCTACTTGGGTGATCTTCAAACTTCTCCATTAGTACTTTGTAAATGTTTTTCATTTCCCTTTCTCAGATTGTGCAAATATTTAATTCCTTCCAGAAAAGATGTACCCTGTTAGAGATCAACAGTACATGTCTCACAACTAAAGGAAAGACAACATGAGTACTCCAAGTTACTCCCAGTAGAATTTAATACAAATTATTCCCTCTCTCCCCAAAAGAAAAACAGTCATCACCAAAACTCAAAGTAGCATTCAAGCTTAAGTTGGCCCAAGTTTTTTCTAGCAATTGTATGGTTCTACCCAGAGTTAAGTTATGTCTACAGTGGTATCTTTCATGGTGCTGTGGGTGACATACAATATTAGTCATACAACTCTTCTTCAGAGCACTGACATAACATCCCCCCCCCCATTAATATCCTATTTTTTCTTTCCCAGGTAGCCAAAATCACTAGACTAAAAGTAGGGGTAGAAAGCCATATTATTAAGAGTGAAGAAGAAATAAATTTTATAAATTATTAACTATTGATTATAAACACTACATTAAAAAATAACACTTTGTGATAAAGCCGGAACTTATGATCACTGAGGAAATGATGTATTATTCACTAAATGGTGTTGAAACACATTACCAGTCATTTGTATGACAAATTACAGTAGTTCATATATTATACAGCACCAAAGTAAATTCCACATGGATTACAGATTTAAATATAAAAATAAAATCATAAAATGTTAACAGAAAGTAGGAGCAATGATTTATATAATCATGGTGTGGAGAAGGGTCTATAAGGATTGTGCCAAAAGCAAAAACCTTTTCTTTTTTCAAAGAAAAGATATCATTAAATTTAATCACATAAAAATTAGAACTTATGTATATCAAAGATCCATTCTGAAAAAAATTAAAGCAACATAAACAGTTGAAAAAAATAGTTGCAATATACGATGAGGAAAGAATTGAGGTATTAAAATTCTCTCACAAATTAGAAAAGTGAAAACACCAGTAGAAAAAAAAATGACCAATGAGATGAAAAAGGACTTCACAAAAGATGAAATCAACCAGTTGTAAGCACATGAAAAAGATGTACAAAGTACTAGCAATTAAGGAAATTCAATTAAAACAATAATGAGATGCTATTTTTCATCCATCAGATTACCAAAGATTTCTTAAAGCTAAAATTCAGGGATTAGCAAGTGTGTGGAAAAATGATACTTCTGAGAAGCATAAATTAATATACATCTTCTGAAATCATTCAAGCAATATGATGAAAAGAACTCGAATTGTTCTTGCCCCTTCTCCCAAGGTTCTCACTCCTGGAAATATTTCTTATGTAGTAAGCACAAATGGCAATTTAATTCAAAATTCTGAGAATCACTTGGGACGCCTGGGTGGCTCAGTGGTTGAGCGTCTGCCTTTGGCTCAGGGCGTGATCCTGGGATCCTGGATGGAGTCCTGCATTGGGCTCCCTGCGGGGAGCCTGCTTCTCCCTCTGCCTGTGTCTCTGCCTCTCTCTCTCTCTCTGTCTCTCATGAATAAATAAATAAATCTTTAAAACAAAAATTCTGAGAATCACAAAGCAGATTGGCTCATTCACCTCCACGCCATCTCCCATGTGGCATATTTCTGTCAATAAATTCAGATCTACATAATCAATTTTAATGGCTTTATAATATTGCATTGTGGGAATGTATAATTATTTATATATCCATTTCCATGCTGATAGGCATTGAGTACCTTTCAAGACTTAATTTTTGTTAAAAATGTTTCAGAGAGCATCCTACTAATCACATCTTTGTTTATGTCTCCAACTATTTCCTTAACATTAATTCCCATATGTAGAATTACTAAGTCAAAGTGTACCCATTTAAAATATAAATGTATAGGTTTAAAAAGCTGTAGCAATTTATTCCTACAAGTAATTTACAGGTACTATTTTTTCCATACCCTTAAGAGAATGTTAAAAATCTTTTTGAACAATGTCTTTCTTATAGGTAAAAAATATATATAACTCCCATCGCTTTATTTGGTAATTCTTTTTTAACATATGGAACATAAATTTGCTGATTTTTCTATTCTAATTTTTTCTATTTTATACTCTTCCTATTTAAAGAAAATCCTTGTGATATTAAAAATATTAACTTTGCATATGTGTTGCAAATAGTTTCTCCAAATATAGTTGTGTTTGACCTTTATGTTAATTTTTCATTATAAAAACTAATTTCTACATGATCATACCTTTACATTTCTCCTTTATAGCTCCTATACTTGGTGTCATTTTCAAAAAGTCTTTCCCATCTGGCACAAATATTAGAAATATTTACTATATTTACTTTTTTTAATATATATATTTACTTTTTAAAAAATGTTTCATTATGAAAAATTTCAAATGTATGTAAAAATGGAGGCCCATTACAAAAGCCCATTACAAAGTCAACAATTATCAAGCCTTTTCAACTCTTGCTGTATTTATCCCTAGTTCTGTTTTACCAGGTGTTTTTGTTTTTCCAGTTTTTGATTTTTTTGGTTTTGGGGGTTTTCTGTTTGTTTGTTTGTTTTTTTGCCACAGTATTGCAAAACGCAGATTCCTAGCAGCCTATTACTTCTGTATCATTCACTATACATCTCTAAAAACAACTTTGTTACAAATCCACAGTAATATTTACAAATAACAAAATTAACAATGATTCCTTGGGATGGTATATTTCAACCATTATTAAATGTCCCTAATTGACCTAAAAGTATCTTTTTATAGCTGGTTGGTTTTAATTGTGTCTAAATAAAGCCCAAAAGGACTTGGTGAATTTCTCATCTTGTAGATCTCTTTTAACCTAAGAAGTTCTCGCCTATTTTTTTTTTCTTTCTTTTTTTTTTCTTGCTGAAATGAGTTGGTATCACTGAATTGTGGGAGACCCTAGATCTATTGTCCTAAACAGTATTTCCACTTTTCAGTCGTTATCTACTTTCTTGTGGTTTCATTTAACTCATTTTTTCTTCTTATAATTCCTATCAATAGAAGCTTGCTCTAGAGACATTAGACTTGGGCTTAGATTTTTTTTTTTTTTTTTTTTTTAGCAAGAATACTTAATAGGTGGTTACTTTAAGCTTCATACAACATCATATCATAAGTCAAACAATATCTAATTGTTCCACTGATGTTAAGTTTGATCAGTGAATTAATTTTGCTTTCACAATAGCTATAGGTGTGTAGTTGCCCTGAATTCTGTTTTTGTGAATTCATCACAAACCTAGGAGTTTTTGTATATTCAATGTGTACCGTCATTTGCATTTACAGATTGCCCCATTTTTTGCCATTGGGAGAACTTTTACACTGGCTTCTGTGTCCTTTGGGATAAAATTAATAGTTTTTAAAAAATAAACTTAATTTTAGAAGTTTTACATTAGAAAATTAGAAGTTTTACATTCGAAAAATTGCAAAGATAGTACAAAGAATTCCCATATACCTCAATCCATTTTTCCCTATTATTACCGTCTTACATTAGTATAGTAAGATCACCACAATTAGTGGGTCAATCCTGATACATTGTTATTAACTAAAGTTCATACTTTATTCAGAATTCCTTAGTTTTTACCTAATGCTCTATGTCTGCCTATAAGATTCCATCCAGAATACCATATTATATTTTGTTGTCATGTCTCCCTAGACTTCTCAGCTAAGAACTTGTGATAGTTTCTCAGACTTGTCTTGATTATTAATAGTTTTAATATCTGAAGTCATCTTGTATATTTCCCATCCCAGATCTGTAATCAGCCCTGCCTCAAAGAACTTTGTTTTTCTGAAGGTGAAATCATATTTAAAGACAACAAACTGAGGAGTGAGTATGCTCAGTGCTATCACACTGTCATTGCCCTTAGGCTTTTTCAGTAAATACAGCTAGAAAATACATTTTGGGGAAGAAAAATGAATTCATATGGATATTTCCAAAGGAAAGTTAATAGTATAGGATTTTCACTTTAATTATGCTATTTTATACTTTTATCTCTTTTCTCTTACACTGAAAACCTTGGCTCCTTCTCTATAGTTATTGTTACTTAATATATGATTTTACATTGTATAAAAAATAGTTTCAAAATAATAATACCAATAACTTAACTGATAATTAGACTACTAAATATAATTTAAGACTTCTTGGGAGGAGTTGCCTGGGTGGCTCAGTCGGATGGGGTCCACTCTAGACTTTGGCTCAGATCATGATCTCAGAGTCGTGGGATCTAGGCCTGTGTCCCACTCTGCACTCAGCAGCAAAGTTGGCTTGAGATTCTTTCTCTGTCTCTGCCTCTCCCCACATTTGTGCTCTCTTGCTTGCTTGCTTGCTTGCTTGCTTGCTTTAGAGTAAATAAATAAATCTTTAATTAAAAAAGCTTTCTTTTGGGCAGCCCAGGTGGCACAAGCAGTTTAGCACTGCCTTTGGCCCAGGGCCTGACCCTGGAGACCCAGGATCGAGTCGCACGTCAGGCTCCTTGCATGGTGCCTGCTTCTTCCTCTGCCTGTGTCTCTGCTTCTCTCTCTCCTCTCTGTGTATTCTCAGAAATAAATAAATAAAATCTTAAAAAAAAAAAAAGCTTTCTTTCTTCTTTGAATATATATAATCAAAATAGTTTATTCTAGACTCATTTGAAATAATGTTTCTGTCTGCAATCTGATGTATTTGGGTACATCTATTTCCTTTTACTCCCTATTTTTACAGACCGCTGGTTTCACATATAATTTTTTTCAATTATGCAAAATATTTATGCTTCCAAAGCTATCTGCAAAATGTATTTTTGATTATTTAAAAATATTGTTAAATATATGGAATGCAGGATATTTTCTATATTTACTTATAGGTAAAATAAAGAACGTTATTTAGAAGAGTCTCATATCCCTTCCTGCTCCCCTATTCTATTCCTTTCTTCCCCCAGTAGAAAACCATCTTAACTTAATTTTCTTTATTATTCCAGGTGTTCCTTTTAGCCAATATAAACAATGTATATTTTTGTGTGTATATATATGTATATAGACATGTGCATATTGCAGGATAATATATTATTGCAGGATAATATAAATAAGTCTATGGTAATGATAAGAATAAAGAACTTTAGTGTACAATAAAAAAGCTAAAAGCTCAAAATAAACTCTACATCTGAAACTAATGATGTACTATATGTTGGCTAATTGAATTTAAATTAAAAAAAAAAGAAACTGAGCAAATGCACAGCCAAGTACTTAGCGATTCCACTCTTAGGTATACATATAGTAGGTACATGAAAAACAGAAGTCAAGTACGTGAATGTGCACATTATTAAGCATTCATAATAGTGAAAACTGGGAACAATCCGAATCTATAAACACAGACTTGATGGTGTTTTATTCATTCAGTGGTATACAATTCAGCAAAGAACATGAACAAACAAGTGCTACATGCAGCAATATGGGTGAAATCTCATAAATGTAATGTCCAGTGAAAGAAGTCCGACAAGTGTATGGACACAGTGTATAATTCTGTTTATATGGAGAATAAAAACAGGCAAAACTGGTTTATTGTGTTTGAAGTCAGGATGAGTAATTTTGAGGGGAAGGAGTAGCAACTGGCAGGGACATAGGCAAGATTTCTGGAGTTCCAAAACTGTACTATTTCTTTATCTGGGTGGTAGTTACTTCCATGTGTTTACTTTATGAAAACACTTACATATATACTTACGTACACATAGACTAATGCATAAACTTTTCTATATGTATTCGATAAAAAATAAAACATATAAAGGAGTAAAATATTTTTAAAAGCTCAAAATAAAATAATATTTTCATTAAGTATTTAATAAAATAAATTCTGTAATGTTAAATTTTCATTGGAATTATCATTGTGAATTCATGATTGCTTTCCTATTTCAAAAATATGTATTTTCTGGCTATGTTCACTAAAACTGTCTGAAAGCAATGAAAATCTATATACTTTATATACTGTTCTGTATCATGCTTTTTTTAGTTAATTTATACAAGAATTTGCTGTGTCTTAGGCTATAAATATATTATTAAGATATAATTTACACACTATAAACTTTATCCACTCTTTAGTACACAATTCAATGATTTTTCAGTGAATTCACTGAGTTGTGCAACCGACCTCATAATCCAGTTTGGGGACACTTTCATCAGCCCAATAAGATACTTCAGACCCTTTTACAGATAATCCATATTGTTAACCTCAAGCCCAGGTACCATTAATCTACTTACTGTATTTTTTTATTTGCCTTTTACATCTGCATAGTATTCAACTGTACAGATGAGCAATAATTTATTCAACCAGTCCCCTCTTGATAGACATTAGGATTGTTTCTCATATTTTGCTATTTCAAATAAAGTCATAGTGAATAATATTATGCATAAATCAATTAATATTTTTACCTATTTATGTTGGTTCAGATTCCTAAAAATGGAATTGCTAAATCAAGGAAAAATGTTTATGTAATGATTTTAAATTCTTTTCCTTAGAAGTTATTTCATTTTACATTCCCACCAGAAACTTGTGAGAGTGTTTGTTTCCTTACAGCCTTGTTAAAAGAGAATTTACTAAACTTTGGATTTTGTCAGTCTGCAATGTGATTAGTGTATCTTGGGTTATTTTATTTTTTTAAGATTTTATTTATTTATTCATGAGAGACAGAGAGAGAGAGAGAGAGGGAGAGAGAGGCAGAGACACAGACAAGAAGCAAGCTCCATGCAGGGAGCCTGATGTGGGACTTGATCCCAGGACTCCAGGATCACACCCTAGGCCGAAGGCAGGCGCCAAACCCCTGAGCCACCCAGGGATCCCCTCTTGGGTCATTTTAAAATTCTTCAGTCTTATATTGGATCTATTTAAGCAAATTTTTTGTGTATTTAGGAATGATTTTCATGTTTTTGAAATATTTGTTTATATCATTTGCTTACTTAGCCATAAAATGGTTGATCTTTTTTTTCTGCTGTAGGAAACTTTTTAATATTTTGGCAGCATTTTTTATAAAAATTGTAAATATATGTTTCCCTTTTGTTATTTGCTTTGATTTTTTTTTGCCCTACAAAAGCTTTCTAACATATCATGTCATATCATCTTTCTTATTTTTTATTATTTTTATTGCTTCTGAACTTTGAATCACAGTTGGGTTTCTTCCCACTTTCAGATTATGAAGTTATTAATCATGTTTTCTTCTTGAACTTTAATTCCATGACAATATTTGACTTCAGCAGGATATAATTTCTCGTTTAGTGTGAAGCTGTCTTTCATGCTGAGGAGTATATATTTTATATTAAGAAAGGATTCAGGAACACCTGGGTGGCTCAGGGGTTGAGTGCCTGCCTTTAGCCCAGAGCGTGATCCTGGAGTCCCAGGATCAAGTCCCACATCAGGCTCCCTGCATGGAGCCTGCTTCTCCCTCTGCCTGTGTCTCTGTCTCTCTCTCTGTGTCTCTCATGAATAAATATATAAAATTTAAAAAAAAAAAAGAGAGAAAGGATTTGTCCTTTCCCATTTTATTGAACTTTTTTGAGGAATGAATGTTCAAGTTTGTCGTTTCTGTCTCGATGAAGATGATTATATTGAACATCTTTGCATTTCTTCAATGAACTCCACTTGAAAATTATGTTGATTTTAATGTGCTGAGCGATATCATTTGCTGCTATTTTAAGAATTTTAAAATCAATAATAAGAGTAAATTTAAAATTAAGTGTGATTTGCTCATCAATTTACGTTTTGTGCAATCATTATCAGTTTGACACGAATGTCATATTTACATAATAAAAAATCGGGAGTTTACCTTTTTTTTTCTATTGTCTGGAGCAATTTAAGAAAAATTGATATCTAAATTTTAAAAGTTTGGTAGAATTCCCTATTACAATCCTCTAGTAATCTTGGTCTTTTTCTAAAGGAAAATGCTCAATTTTTTCTGTTTTGTCTGCAATAATTGATATGTTTAGATTTTTGTCTGCCGGGTCAGTTTTGGTCATTATATGATCCTAAAAAGTTTTCCATTTCATCTAAGTTATCAATATTAGTTATTCATATGTAGTTGTACAATAGTGATTTTCAAAAATTTTTTCTGCTTCATTGTAAAATTCCTCCATTCTCATTTTCATTTCATTAAATTTAGTTGGCTAGATTTCAAATTTTCGTTTTTCCAAAGAACCAATATATTCGTTTCTTTCATTGTGTTCATATTGTTTTTCTTTTTTAATTTGTTTATCTTTACTTTTATCTTGTTAATTCTTCTTTTTACTTTTCTTTTGGTTTGCTATGCTGAGCACTTTTAGCTTTGGGATTAAAATTTTAAGTTACTTTCTTTACTCATTTTTATGATACAAATATTAAATGTTGTGAATATTCCTCAGAAAAAAAATTTTATCAGTTTTCCATAGATTTTTTAAAAAGTAATTTCTATACCAAATGTGGGGCTTGAACTTGCAACCCCAAGATCAAGAGTTGCATGCTCCACCAACTGACGGAGCCAGGCACAGCAGCTTTCCACAGATTTTTATGTGTCATGTGTTCTTTGCCATTATTTTCTAGATATTTTGCAACTTTGTTTTAATTTTCCCCTTGATTCAAAATTGTTTAATACAGAGTTTTAAACTTTGGAATTTATTGAGGTTTTCCTTGTGGTCTAGTCTGGTCAATATTTTATAAATGATTCATGTGCGCTGGAAAAGGGATATTCTTTAATTTTGAGGGAAAAAATATACCTATCAAGTTATTCATTAATTTTCTTCTTTGCATTTTCTATATACTTACTAAGTTTTGTCTACTTGTTTTGTCTGTTCTGTAAGAGGTATGTTAATGCCTCCTATTTATTAGTTGGTCTTTATTTTTCCTTTCCCTCCTCCTGCAACATCTGATTTGTAGATGCTGCTATTATGCTATTTGTTGTTAATTGCAGGGCTCAGCTTCATGAAACTGTACTTCATTAACTTGGTTAATGTTTTTTGGCCAGAATTCTATCTTTTCTGAAAACAAAATTGCGAACCCTGCTTTATTTTTACTTACATTTGTCTGTTATATCTTTTCCCATCCTTTTAATTTTAACCTTTCGAATTTGTTTATTTTAATTGTGTGTCATGGGTGTAGCATAGAGTTGGGTTAGCTTTGCTAGTTGATGGAAGAATCACCTTTTTTTGGTAATTGAGATAAGCCATTCATTTTATTGATATTACTGATATATTTGCTACTGATAATACCATGTTATTGTGTGTTACATTTACTATGTATCATGTGGTCTCTTTTCATTTTGTTTACTCATTCATTCATTCATTCATTTATCCACATACTTATTTAGTTAGCTTTAGGAAAGTTTGTATATTTGTTCCACTCCTTTTTTTTCAAGCTTTTTTTTTTATTTTTTTAAATTTTTTTATTCATGAGAGACAGAGAGGCAGAGACACAGGCAGAGGGAGAACAGGCTCCACTCAGGAAGCCCGACGTGGGACTCAATCCCAGGTCTCTAGGATCAGGCCCTGGACCAAAGGTGGCGCTAAACTGCTGAGCCACCCGGGCTGCCCGTATTTGTTCCACTCCTTACATTTACACTAATACCTTTACATAATTACCTAGTCACCCCTATAGGAGAAGGATATTCTGTTGGTTTTCTACTATGTAAAGTGTTAAAATTAGCTTAAAAAAATGTAGGGTCATGTGGGACCAAGCAAGGCAAGATTTAAGGGAGGAACTCCTGGGAATGTGTGTGTGTGAATGTGCAAAGTCCTCCAAAGTTCTCAGAAGGGGTTGGTATAATGAAGTCATCTCAACTGGCTGGAGATTCTTTAATCCATCCCTACCTAGTTCAACAGGACAAGAAAGAATGAACACATTCAGAAAAGGGACTTTCTAAATGGAATGGGCTCACCATCAGGGGAAAAGAGTACAGAAAAGAATAGGCAGAAAGGTGGCATCAAAATGATACTTCAAAATTTTGCACGGGTTTGACTTCATTAGTTTGAGATTTCTTACTAAAATGGCCTTAAGATACCCAAAGTAAAACACCCTATGATCCAATTTGAAGCTGCCCATTGGATAGTCTAGATTGCTAGCTTGCCAAGTCTTAAACCCTAATTATTCTTGGGAATATAAAATACAGTCTGGATTAAATTCTACTTAAATTGCTCTATGCCACAGAGAAACCTATCAACACAGAGGCCTTTTCCTCAGAAGACCTTGGTAGGGAAGTTTTGGATAACTACTGAAGAGTTTTAAAACATGTTGATGTCACAAGCCTAGAATGAACTGCAAGGTACCCACCTAGTGCTGCACTAGATGAGCAGCTTTAAACAATGTGACTGGGGGCAGCCCGGGTGGCCTGGGGTGGCTCAGCGGTTTAGCGCTGCCTTTTCAGCCCAGGGCGTGATTCCTGGAGACCCGGGATTCAATCTCCCTGCGTGGAGCCTGCTTCTCCCTCTGCCTGTGTCTCTGCCTGTCTCTCTCTCTCTCTCTCTCTCTCTCTCTCGAATAAATAAATAAAATCTTTTAAAAAAATGTGAATGGGACAACTCAGGTTGTGAGGTGGGTGATCTCAGGCACAATACCTCAAGTACCCAGTTAGGATCATGTGGAGATTTGAAGATTTAGCCTGCACAAGGTATTTGCCATGGTTTCTGATGTACTATAGGACTTCAAGAAATCATTGCTAGTACTTCGATCATTATAAATGTTCATTGGTCTAAACCAAGGAAAGCTATTTAATATAGATATATCTGTGAAGCCAAGTATATCTCTTTACTGAGATGGGCTATTTCTCAAAGGAAAAAAAAAAGATATAATCAATTTAGCCCCCCAGAATGTTGTGAATATTGGCTAATTAATATTGTAAGGGGCTTTGTAAACATCAAGTGAAATAAAAATGCTGAACATTGCATAACAGCTTTCCTTTGAATAGCATCTTCAATACTCAATAATGTAACCTAATTTAATTAAACTGTACAAAGTTAAATAATAAAGACCAGGGGAAGAAATAAATCAAGAGGCATAGTCCAGGGATAAGGGCATGTTTCCAGATGAGATTTTAAAAGAGAGGGTGAATCAATGAGGCAGAGAAGCACTAGAAAGCTGTTTTACTTGAGAGAAGCTACAGACAAGGTCTCTCCTTAGACAATCTGCTACATTCCCTGGGACCTCATTATAACATTAAATGCATCAGCATCTCAAATAACAATGAATGTTAATGGTGATCATTGGTGAGACACAAAAGAGCACTTAATTACCCTTTGGGAGAGTAATGTAATCATTACTGAGAATTGTTGAAGTCATATAAAAGTTGAAAAATGTAATAAATTGGGGCTGGCTAACATTGAAGATCCGCACTCCCCTTCTAGAGGTTGTGTTGCCACCGGGCTGCCTCGAGTCTATGGGAAGCCATGTGGCTAGTTTGGCTGATGCAGTGTGAATAGAAATGACGTGTGCATATTTGATTCGATATTGTTTTGATTTCTTTTGCTGCTGTGATGGATCGCTTCAAAACTTCTGCTTCACTCTACACATAGACATGTTAACATTTATGCCAACCTCTCCTATCTGAAACCCACATTCCACTGAGGAGATAAGGAAGTATGTACAGGAATAGCATTTGCCATGTCTAAGATTTATAGGAGCATCATCACTGGAATGCTGTGGGCAAAGATCAACTGAATTGGGAGGGGACAGAAAATATCACAACCTTCCTCTGATCCTTGTGGGTACCTGCAAGTCTATAGGCATCAGTCACATCTTGACTCCAGCCCCTTCCCGCTTTCCCCCTCTTCCTAATGTTCAAGCTCAAATTTCAAGTTGGGCAAAGATGGTTCTTTAGGACAATAGTCCTTGTCTTCTCAGTTTGCTGGCTTTCTGAATAAAATCACTTTCCTTATCTCAACGTCTTGCCTCACAACTTACAGGCTTGTCCTAGGACGAGCAGAACTAGTTCGGACTTGGTTATGGGAGGAATGGCTGCATGCTCTCATTATGGGGACTTTACCATGGGCAATAATGTTTTGATGAATAATGAAAAAAATTAAAAATGGGAATAATGTCAAGACAATGTAAAATCAAATAAGAATGAAAATGTATAAAGCCAAGTAAAGTGGAAATTGGCAAGGATAGAGATAGAGATAGATACAGAGATAGAGACATATATAAGAACACAGGTGTGAAATATAGTGAGACAAAACATAGCAGGAAAAGATAGTTTTTTTCATAGATACAGGGAATGTAGTTGATAGTTGCCTTGCATTTTGAGTAAAGTGAGAAAGAAGAAAACTAATTACTATCAAGGGAACCCAATGTGTCACAGAGTGGACTGGTTTTACAAATATTTTCTCATTTATTCCACATCATAATTGCATACGGTATCATTTCCTTTTTTTATTTTAACTTGAACAAACTGGAATTCAATTCACAGTTACTAAGTAACAGAACTAGGGTTCAGACTCATGTCTGTGTGACTTAAAAACTCATCTCATTATACTTGAAAACTGTTACCACTTTAGGGAATGAGACAATATTCACTTTGGTGACAAATAAACCAGAATCAGTATATTATATACATCTTTTTTTTACCTTTATCTCACTAGGCATTGCACAGCATTTAAGTATATTGAAGACATCCAACAGTGATTATAGGTTTAATTTCCTTATGGCTATTTTAATATTCACAGGAGGATAAAATAAAAATATTACAAAGGAAGATAAATGAAAGAAAGAACAGAATTTTAAAGGAAAACTTATAATAAGATAATCAAGAAATAACCAAGATGAAAAAGCAATTGATGGCATAGATTGTGCAGAACAGCATACATAATTGCAAGGGTTATTTGAGTGATTTGCACATGCTGATGATAGTGGAAGCTCTGTCACTGTCAGTGGACAAGGATAGCACATTCTTGCTCTGTGCCACATCCTAATATTTTTTTTAAGTGGGTGCACTCAAAAAGTCTAAACATCATATTGTCAATTAATCACTATCAAAGATTTCCAAATGCTTTGTTTTTCTCAAAACCTATATTGAATTTTAAAATACATTTCCATGTTCACACTACAAATAACTTTTGCTTAAGTTGATTTTAACCCTTTTTCTGACTCCATTTGAGAAGCCCAAAGAGCCTTTCTATTACAGACTGCATTTTAACATATACAATTTTAACAACATAGAGTTAAGAGTTTGGAAGCAAAATAATGCATATTCTAACAAAAGTTCACAGTTTTAGGTATCAAAGGAAATCATGATATGCATAATGCACAATAAGCAACATTTGCAAACTACCCGTATGGAGCGTGGGTACATCTGGTATAATATTTAATTTGAATACTATCTTTGTGGTACGCACTCAGCATGTCAAATAGTACCAGTTATTTCAGTCACCCAAATTAACAAAACATTTAAATGCTTCATTCCAAGTCTATGACCAACAAAGCCTCAAACCAAAAATCGTAAGAAAAGGAAATGGTAGGAGCTAAAGTTAAAACTTTATTTTATTCTATTTTATTAAAACTAACTTTATTCTGTTATTTAAAATTTACTTTTCTAAATGGGATATATTTTTTTTAAGCCAAGAAACAAAGAAGTAACGACTTTCAATTTGACTAGCTGGAACTTATTAAACAAGTGAGCATATGCCTAGACATCTCCATATGCATAAATATTGATAACTTATAAATTAAAAATATATAAATGGCTATAAAATAGGAATTGTTTTCTGCATATTTCAAAATTATTCAACTTACCACAAAAATTAATCAAAATCACAGAAAAAAACTGAGCAATTGGAATTATTATGGCTACTTTAAAACAATATTTCACTTTTAAATAGTATTGATTCATGTCGAAAGATGAGGAAATTGCTACACTAATACGTTTACCTACTTTCATTTCATTTTTTATTAATTAAATATTTTCTTTGGGCTACCATGTTTTACTTTCTGTCCCAATTCTAATGATCCCCATAGATATTTTGTCTTAGTTTCCATTGGAATAAAATACTCACCTCCATTCCTTTTATCAAATCTTCGGAATTCCTGAGTTCTTTTAATTAATTGCATGGCTGGCCAAATTTCAATATCAAGTGGTGCTTCCAGGATGGACTCAACAGCGTTGAGTTTATTCTTGTTAGGGAACAGCTGTCTCTTTGCCTTCAGACTTAATGGACAGCTTTGATGCATGTTACATACTTGGATCACCTCTGCCTCTGAATTAGCTTTCTTTTTTTACTCCATTGTCTTTGGGCACTGAATATTGCCATGAAGAAATCTGAAGCCAGCCCACTCCTCCCTCTGATACATGCCATATAGGAAAACACTATACTCATTATATAGATTTAGAAACTGTGGGTCAGGAAAAAAAGACTTGTTAATGGTCATATAATTTAACAAGAAGACTCCAGGTACCAGGACTTCCTGAAGTTCATAATAGAAAATCAAGAAAGTGCTTACTGTGGCAAACATTCACGTTGTTTTCTTCTATCCCTATGAATATCGTGTTTCAATGTGCTCCCGAAGATGGCCGTTCCTTACTTATTTTAAACAGGGCTGTAGAATGTAAAAGGACAAGTAATGGAGCAATCTGCATCTCTATGTAAAAACTATAGAAAAAGGCTGCAAGTATTTTTTTTCTCTTTAAGACATAAGATAAAATGTGTAATTATTCACAGTCACAAATTAAAGTAAGATCACAATAAAAATAAGATGAAACCTGAATATGATGAATATAAAATATCAAATGTGTGTTTACAGATGTGTTATAAACAAATAAAGATGAGAATAAGTGAAACAGAAAAAAAAACTAAGATATATGAAGGCATTCACCAGGCACTCTCAAAAACCTTAAATAATTACAAGGATGTGAAGTGTTGAAATTATGTTATGCACTTGAGCAAATGTAAAATCCATAAAATCCATTTTTATATTATAAAATGAGATTTTAAGAAGTATCTGTTTGTCTATCTAATGGCCCATTTTGCAATAAGTGTCTTTGTAACCTCCAAATAAATTCACAAGCCTTGCAGACTGTGATTATTTTCTATATCTTTCCCAAAGTAAACTATGTATATGCAATTATAAGGGCAATGGAGTGTATATAGTTAAGAAGAAGGGGAGACTGTGATAAAGGGGATGTCTATCCTTGAGGTAAAGAAAAAGCTACAATTTGATATTTTCAATCTCTAATAGAAATTTTCTTTTTATGATGTCTGGTATAACGGTCGCAGCTACTGGAATTGTATCGAATTAACTAACGAGATTCTCTATGTACTACATGTACCACGTCTATAAATTCGTGCCACTAGGTGGCAGTGGCACCATCTAGGGTAGCATTGACCTCATAAGACAGCTTCATCTTAATTGTGCAACACCTTCTCTCTGGAGCTTCTGGACAGTTAACACATGTCTCATTGAGAATTTTTTTGGTTATTACTAAAATACAACCACATTAGCCAAAAAGGATTAATTAGATATCTATTTCCAGGAGCAGAAATCTGAGACTCAAGATTTAAAAAAAGCTCTGTACGTGACGACTGAATATTTGCTGCATTGCTCTGCATCCAATTGAGTTGAATTGTGCTGCATGAACTGAATCACGTTAATATAGATAGATGCATTGCTGGAATGCTTAAATAGGTTTTGTCACCACTTACCTTAATTTAGGTTACAAAATTACTCTGACATGTTTGGTAGAGGCAGGAGCTTTCCTGATTCTGCTCCTTCAGGTGAGTTTTACACTGTCTGCTTACTCTTCTCAAGATGAAGATCAAATTTTATCCTGCTAATGAGCTTTGAAGCACAGTTTCTCCTTGCAGGACTGTTACTTTTCAAAAATAGGCTGATGAAATTCTTGCTGGAGCCCTCTGCTTTTTCTCTTCCCTCTCGAACCTACCCAT